>NC_042972.1:15000-225000 GCF_901001165.1 Salmo trutta | reverse complement strand
TAATGTCAGAACTGGACCCGCAGCTCGATTGTAACTATGTTTTTGAAGGTTTTGTTATGGTTTTAACAGGTGCTATGAATTGTGGGCCGGCTCTCATATGTGATAGTTGGCTTCTAAGAGAGTTGGACCAAGTGAGTTTGGTGTCAGTATATCTTATTGACTGATGGCAGTATAATATATTGACATTGTACATTTCCATTGTTTTTAATTAGGTATATACCATCACCAAATGGACAGGGTTAAATCAACACCACGAGCAATGGAGAGGAACCACTATCACTGCTAGGCCATCCCGAGTTCAACGGGCCAGTCAATTGGGCATTTCTGCAGTATATTAGAGTATGCGGGGCGGCAGGTAGCCTAGTGGTTAGAGCGTTGGACTAGTAACCGAAAGGTTGCAATATCGAATTTCTGAGCTGACAAGGTAAAAATCTGTCGTTCTGCCCCTGAACAAGGCAGTTAACCCACTGTTCCTAGGCTGTCATTGAAAATAAGAATTTGGTCTTAACTGACTTGCGTAGTAAGATAAAAAGTAAATTTGTGATGGTAAATGCCCATTGTAAGACATTGCAAATAGACAGCTGTGCACCTTGGAATCTGAACGTGTTACCAGAAGCAAATTTTGTAATGCCTTTAGGGGGGTGCAAGGGGTCCAAGGCCGGGTAGGGAGCACCCCCCACCCATCCAATAGGGGACGCCCCTGGTCATTTTGGACATTTTTTCAAAAAAAAACGACAGAGTCCCACTTCTCTCTCATTGCACCAACGAGTGATGGAGAGGAACAACTATCACTGCTCGACCATCCGGAGTTCAACTTGCCAGTCAATTGGGCATTTCTGCAGTATATTAGACCATGTCCAATTCGTGATGGTAAATGCCCATTGTAAGACATTGCAAATGGACAGGCTGAAATCAACATCAACGAGAAATTCTGACTTCCTATGATCAAACATGACAAATAGACCTTTTAGGTTGATTCAGGACTTAAAATAGTGATATATCATTTGGACATGGTTCACTGACTTTTGGGTTCGGAAGCCGACTCCTATGATGATATATTGCAAATGGATAAGCTCAATAAAATAAGACAAATGTGTGTTCATACGGTTGTCACATATTGACAACAAATTCAAACGGTCCAAAAAGCGCTCGCCATGTTCCGCTTGCCATATGGTTTTGATGAACTGCCGTCCATTTGAGTGGTATTTGTGATTGTGTATATGGTTCGCCCAATGCCAATAAGTTGCCATTCATTTTTGTCCATTTCATGGGGGTCTTCCCTTACCAGCAAAAATATTGTAATCATATACTTTTGAGAAACTAGATTACTTTTAAATTCAGAAAGGATGTTTGTGGGAAAAAAGGCGCAAATTCAAGTTTGTTCCACCTGAGCGAGTCTTGACCACAAGTCCGAGACCGCTAAGATGACACACCAAATGTAATTGATCAATCGCAGGAATAGGCTTGTGTAGGCTACAGTCCAAGCTATATGGTGTGACTGCTGTCGGCATCCAAACTTCAATAAACGCTTGGGGGGTAAGGATGACAGCAGTGGCATAGTCTACAGTGATACAGATATCATTGATGTGAATCACACTGCTGCGCTCTCATTTAGCTATTTGCACCTTACGGATTGTTGTGGATG
Source organism: Salmo trutta (assembly GCF_901001165.1). Classification (NCBI taxonomy): domain Eukaryota; kingdom Metazoa; phylum Chordata; class Actinopteri; order Salmoniformes; family Salmonidae; genus Salmo; species Salmo trutta. The sequence goes on along the minus strand of NC_042972.1, from coordinate 223,355 downwards.
GCTATTCACAAATCTAAACCTACCCAACCTGAGGAGGAGGAGGAGTAGTAGTAGTAGTAGTGTTATGTAGGTTACTTTCTAAATGTAATCTGTTAGTTACTAGTTACCTGGCCAAAATTGTAATCAGTAATGTAACTTTTGCATTACCCAAACTCAGTTATTACATTCAGTTACTTTTAGATTACTTTCCCCTTAGAGGCATTAGAAGAAGACTAAAATGTATGTTACTAATTGAACGACAAATCAATGTTAAAGTTTACATAGCTCGCCATATATGGAATGGCGCCGAAGGAGAGTAGGCTGACGTTTTACGATCCCGTAACCAGTTGTGCATGTTTTTTCGTACATAATGTTTCTGCCACCATGTCTTATGACCGAAGAGAGCTTCTAGATATCAGGACAGCGATTACTCACCCCGTACTGGAGGAATACTTTTTCTTCAACGAGTCGTACAAAGCTTTTTCAGCAGAATAGAACAGCGGCCTCTGGTAAGACAAGGGGTGACAGTCTATATATAACAGCTGGTGCACGAAATCTAAGTCTCGAGGTTTTGCTCGCCTGAGTATCTCATGATAAGCTGTAGAGCACACTATTTACCAAGAGAGTTTAGCTGTCTATATACCACCACAAACCGATGCTGGCACTAAGACCGCACTCAATGAGCTGTATACGGCCATAAGCAAACAGGAAGACGCTCATCCAGAGGCGGCGCTCCTAGTGGCCAGGGACTTTAATGCAGGGAAACTCAAATCCGTTTGACCTAATGTCTACCAGCATGTTAAATGTGCAACCAAAGGGAAAAAAACTCTAGACCACCTTAACTCCACACAGAGACGTGTACAAAGCTCTCCCTTACCCTCCATTTGGCCAATCTGACCATAATTCTTTCCTCCTGATTCCTGCTAAAAAGCACCAGTGACTCTGTCAATAACAAAGTGGTCCGATGAAGCAGATGCTAAACTACAGGACTGTTTTGCTAGCACAGACTGGAATATGTTCCGGGATTCTTCCGATGGCATTGAGGAGTACACCACATCAGTCACTGGCTTCATCAATAAGTGCATTGATGACGTCGTCTCCACAGTGACCGTACGTACATACCCCAACCAGAAGCCATGGATTACAGGCAACATCCGCACTGAGCTAAACGGTAGAGCTGCCGCTTTCAAAGAGCGGGACTCTAACCCAGAAGCTTATAAGAAATCTCGCTATGCCCTTTGATGAACCATCAAACAGGCAAAGCATCAATACAGGAGTAAGATTGAATCATACACAACCGGCGCCGATGCAGCAGGGCTTGCAAACTACTACAAGGGAAGAACAGCCACAAGCTGCCCAGTGACACGAGCCAACCAGACAAGCTAAATTACTTATATGCTCACTTCGAGGCAAGTAACACTGAAGCATGCATGAGAGCATCAGCTGTTCTGGACGACTGTGTGATCATGCTCTCCATAGCCGATGTGAGTAAGACTTCTACGGGATCGGTGTCCCCCCCCACGGGACGGGTGCGCTAGCGTGACATAAGTAACAGGAACATTTCCCAGGACATGGGCAGAAAGCTTAGATTCTTGTTAATCTAACTGCATTGTCCAATTTACAGTAGCTATTACAGTGAAAAAATACCATGCAATTGTTTAACAAGAGTGCACAACAACAAAACATTTATCACGGCAACTGGTTTGATACATTCATCTCTGAAGGTAAATAATGTACTTTAATTCAGTAATCTTGCTCTGATTTGTCATCCTGAGGGTACCAGAGATAAAATACATTTTTATATTCAAATGTAGAAACTGGCTTCTACAGTTTGAACCCCTGCCACGCTGATCCTCAACACGGGGGCCCCTCGGGTGTGTGCTCAGTCCCCTCCTGTACTTCCAGTTCACTCATGACTGCATGGCCAGGCACGACTCCAACATCATCAAGTTTGCCGATGACACAACAGTGGTAGGCCTGATCACCAACAACGATGAGACAGCCTATAGGGAGGAGGTATGAGACCTGGCCGTGTGGTGCCAGGACAACAACCTCTCCCTCAACATGATCAAGACAAAGCAGATGATTGTGGACTACAGGAAAAGGAGGACCGAGATCGCCCCCATTCTCATCAACGGGGCTGTAGTGGAGCAGGTTGAGAGCTTCAAGTTCCTTGGTGTCCACATCACTAAACTATCCTGGTCCAAGCACACCAAGACAGTCGTGAAGAGGGCACGACAAAGCCTATTCCCCCTCAGGAGACTGAAAAGATTTGGCATGGGTCCTCAAAGGTTCTACAGTTGCACCATCGAGAGCATCCTGACGGGTTGCATCATTGCCTGGTATGGCAACTGCTCGCAAGGCACTACAGAGAGTAATGTGTAGTACATCACTGGGGCCAAGCTTCCTGCCATCCAGGACCTCTATACCAGGCAGAGTCAGAGGAAGGCCCTAAAAATTGTCAGACTCCAGCCACCCTAGTCATAGACTGTTCTCTCTGCTACCGCACGGCAAGCGGTACCGGAGCGCCAAGTCGAGGTCCAAAAGGCTTCTTAACATCTTCTACCCCCAAGCCATAAGACTCCTAATCAAAGGGCTACCCAGACCCCTCTTTTACGCTGCTGCTACTCTGTTTATTATCTATGCATAGTCACTTTAACTATACCTACATGTACATATTACCTTACCCCGCACATTGACTCTGTACCGGTACCCCCTGCATATAGCCTCGCTATTGTTATTCTGCTGCTGCTGTTTCATTGTTTAAAGCATTGTTGGTTAAGGGCTTGTAAGTAAAGTCTGCGCATGTGACATAAAATTGAACATCCTAATCAAATTTTACTTTTTATTCAGGCTCCTTCAAACCCATCGCTTTCTAATACATATAATTACATTAATATATCATTTATAATTCCAAAAATTGATGTAGCAACTACAGATTGACTTAAAGGGGCAATCAAAAGTATGCGAGTTTGAGCATGTCCCTCCAATAGGCCTATGGATTTTATTTTTTAATCAGCATGAATTAGATTGAGCAATAAAACTCCCACTTGTATTCCATAGGCTGGGATCTACACTATGCAGCTGTTGTAAGAGTGCATGTCCACTGGTTTCAAAAACAATGATTGAGAGGCAGCTTAAACTTCTTGAATTCAACCATTTGTGACGACCCTCCCACTCTGTCTTCCGAATTCTCTCTTTGCTCTTGTTTTCCTTAATAGGATGTCGGTGGGTGGAGCCGGGAGGGTCGTCAGTGAAATGGGACACACCTGGGCTGGGTGTGTCCCAGGATAAATGCACCTCTTCCCCATTCATTGAAGAGACTCTCTCCATGCAGACACACCTGGGCTGGGTGTGTCCCAGGATAAATGCACCTCTTCCCCATTCATTGAAGAGACTCTCTCCATGCAGACACAGACAGATTTTGGTGGCTATTTGGTTTGTTTGCGTTGGCACCTTCAACACCCCTCATTATCACATGTATACACGCGACCACTCACACTACTGACTAAACACACACCATTGTTCCAAAAAAAAAAACATCCACCTCTGGCCTGCTGGCCCCCCTACCTCTGAGGAAGCACGGTTCCCGCTCAGCCCAGTCCAAACTGTTCGCTGCTCTGGCACCCCAATGGTGGAACAAGCTCCCTCACGACGCCAGGACAGCGGAGTCAATCACCACCTTCCGGAGACACCTGAAACCCCACCTCTTTAAGGAATACCTGGGATAGGATAAAGTAATCCTTCTAACCCCCCCCCCTTAAAAGATTTAGATGCACTATTGTAAAGTGGTTGTTCCACTGGATATCATAAGGTGAATGCACCAATTTGTAAGTCGCTCTGGATAAGAGCGTCTGCTAAATGACTTAAATGTAAATGTAATTGTTAATTGTATTTAGTTATTTTTTATCTCCACGTTGTCTCCCTTTTGTTACGGGCGTCGAGCCGGTTCGTGACAAGTGGGTGGCTCATCTGGGATCATAAGGTTGGTTCCTACACATTTTGGCGTATAGCATTATGAAGGATTAATACTAGTGTCGTTGGGCTTACTAGTATGTGTGTTGTGTTTGGGAGAAAACGTGGAGTTAATGTTGAACTGTAGGTGCTTTGTTTGCATCTTTTGTTACAGCTTGTTAGAGTTGTAATGTTTGGTGCCTGGTACTGGTTTCGTTTGTTTGGTAAACTTGCCACTGCGGTGGATAATTTGTTGTGTGCTGGATTGGAGAAAGTACATTGGTTAGTGTCCAGGCCCCTGCCCAGGCTGGAGACTCTTGCTCTACATGCTGTTGGTTCATCGGTCCGAGGAGGTGAGTACAAATCGGCTGTGTACCTCAGTGGGAGATTTGGGTTGGGTAGTGACACTAGCTACCCGGAGCTATAGTTTTTTCCCCTCTGTTAGGCTTAGCGATGTTTCATTTTGGAATACAGGCATGGTTATTTTTGTTTATTTTTGTCTGGACTGAGCAGTTGTCTCGGGGGCACATCCGTGGCTTGGGGAACCTGCCAGCGTGCTGGGGGGTTTATTTCCTTGCCAGCGGGCTACAGTGCGTAATTACCCACCGCAAATCCACATGAAGACTAGGATTGAGTTACTGTAGGTTTTGGGGAAGCTCAATAGGTATCTCATCTCTCTTCTGTGGTGCCCAGTGTGATTGTCATTTCTCTGGTTGTGGTCTGGTGTGCTCAGCAGAGGGGAAGAGCGATATTTTTTTTCTTGTGACTATGGCGTCTTACGTAGACGAGTTCATTCGCTTTCCATCAGAGGAACTGTTTGAATTATGTATTAAAGAACAGCTGTTGAACGCTACAAGGTTGAAATTGGTGATAAACGTCAAAAAAATCTATTAAGTTGATATTGAAGGTCAATCTGATGGAGAGTGGTGTTCTTGAAGTTACCACTGGGGCAGGCTCTCCTGAGGACTCGCCGCCGCCTCCCCGTAATGTTACAATGACCGCTCCATCGGTTAGTCCTAGTGGTCTTCTTTTTGAACAGCAGAAAGAACTGCTTCTGTTACAGCTAGCGCATGATCGTGTAAAGTATGAAAAATAATTGGCATTTAAACAGGATTTGGAGCATGCTGATCAGTTAAAATATGAAAAGGAATTGGAATTTAAACAGGATTTGGAGCGTGCTGATTGGTTAAAATATGAAAAATAATTGGCATTTAAACAGGATATGGAGCGTGCTAAAATCAAGCTGCAACAAGAGCGGCTAGAGCTGGTTAGGGAAGGAAAGCTCTCAGGGGAGAGTTTGCTCTGGGAAGGTGACCCAGATTTACCTAGGGGTCGCTCCTCTTTTGGTCGTGCCCCGGACACATTTGATATTGTTGGGAACTTACGGTTGTTGCCTCAGTTTAATGAGAAGGACCCTGAGACATTCTTTTTGTTGTTTGAGCGTGTTGCTGACGCTAGGAGTTGGCCTGATTCTGACCACACTTTAATGTTGCAGTGTGTGCTGACTGGTAAAGTGCAGGAAGCATATTCAGCTCTTAGTGTAGCCGACAGTGTCAGTTATGATAAGGTTAAAACGGCTGTGTTACAGATTTACGAATTGGTTCCTGAGGCTTACCGCCAAAGATGTAGAACTTTAAAAAGGGATGATAAACAGACTCATGTTGAGTTTGTGCGAGAATTATCTTCACAGTTTAACCGCTGGTGTTCCGCCTCTGCAGTTGACTTTCCAAGGGCTGTGTGATCTGATTATGTTAGAGCAATTTAAGGACACAATCCCTGATAGTATAGCCATGTACATTAACGAAAAGTAAAGACTGTCGCTGAAGCTGCGGTTTTGGTGGACGAGTATGTTTTGACTCACAAAAGTGTCTTTGCAGAGCCCCGTATTCGGAGTGAGTGGGGGCTTTCGGAGAGATTTGGACCTCGCTCACCGAGATACTCTGGTTCACGGGCAGAGTTTCATTCATCGAGGGTTGAGCCTGACTCCCGTGGTAAAGATGACTTTGGTCAAGAGTGTCAAGGTTCAGGTCATTGGAAAAACGAATGTCTGGTTCTCAGGGCTAGGGGTAAATTCAGTACTTGTGCTTACGTTAAATCTAAGCCTACGGCGTTAGCTGTGCCTGTTCCACATCAGTTCACTCCTGACACATTGTCTCAGGCCCAGGGGCATGTGAAAGTCCATATTGACCCAGACTATGTACCTTTCATTACGGAGGGTTTTGTCTGTTAGGAAGTAATGGTTGGTCTGATTTGTAGCTTTCCATGTTTGTTTTCTAATACACCTACACGTACAACCTTAATAGAACATGATATTGACATTGGAGATGCTGATCCCATTCGTCAGCGGTTCTATAGAGTTTCTTCAGAGAAACAGAGTTGCCTGGATGCTGAGATCAGGTACATGCTGAAGAGTAAGATAGCAGAGCCTTCTTTCTCCAGTTGGGCTTCTCCCTGTATCTTGGTAAGTAAACCGGATGGGACAAACAGATTTTGTATGGACTACCATAAGGTAAACAGTGTCACTAAGCCAGATTAATTTCCTCTTCCTCGGATGGAGGACTGCGTTGATCAAGTCGGCGCAGCTAAGTTTGTGAGCAAATTTGACCTGTTAAAGGGCTATTGGCAGGTGCCACTGAGTAGGGCATGTGAAATCTCTGCCTTTTATTACACCCTCTGGTCTGTATTCGGTTATGAGTTTCGGACTGCGTAATGCACCTGCCACTTTTCAGCGACTTATGACCAGGGTTGTCTCCGGTCTGGCCGGGTGCGCTGTTTATCTGGGCGATGTAGTGATATATGCAGATACTTGGGAGGAACATCTGTCCCATATTCAAGCCTTGTTCGACCGCCTAGCTGCGGGTCGCCTCACGATAAATCTGGCTAAATGTGAGTTTGCTCAGGCGACCGTTACATACCTTGGAAAGGTGGTTGGGCAGGGTGAAGTGCGCCCTGTTCGGGCTAAAGTGGTAGCTATTGATGCTTTTCCACCGCCAACTACTAAAAAGGAACTGATGCGTTTCTTAGGAATGATTGGTTATTACCGTAGTGTCTGTAGGAACTTCTCTACTGTGGTCGCTCCCTTGACAGATTTGCTGAAAGCTATGGCTGTTTACGGCTGGTATTATGGGTGTGTGTGTGTGTGACGACCCTCCCACTCTGTCTGCCGAATTCTTTCTCTTTGCTCTTGTTTTCCTTAATAGGATGTCGGTGGGTGGAGCCGGGAGGGTCGTCAGTGAAATGGGACACACCTGGGCTGGGTGTGTCCCAGGATAAATGCACCTCTTCCCCATTCATTGAAGAGACTCTCTCCATGCAGACAGACAGATTTTGGTGGCTATTTGGTTTGTTTGCGTTGGCACCTTTCAACACCCCTCATTATCACATGTATACACGCGACTACTGACTAAACACAAACCATTGTTAACTGTATTTACTTCAGTTAATAAATATATTTTGTTATTCGTTATCTCCCTTTTTGTTGCGGGCTTCGAGCTGGTTCGTGACACATTATTGGGTTGAAATACACATTTAGATTTGAACCCACAATCCGTAAGACACAAATAGCTAAATGACAGAGCAGCAGTGTGATTCACATAACGCATCAGACTACACCACTGCTGTCATCCTTACCGGCAACCGTTTATTCAAGTTAGATAATCTTTGGAAGCTACTGCTTGAACTGTAGCCCATAAAAGCCAATTCCTGTTCTTTTCCCGCAATTATTCAAACACATTTGGTGTATCGTCAGACTCGGGTCAGGTGGAACAAATTTGACATGTCAGAGAAAAGTGTCAAACATCCTTTGTGAATTTAAAAAGTATCTAAATCTGACTACAATATTTTTGCTGGTAACGTCACAGATTAGATTTTTTTTTGTAATCACTTAAATGTCATCCATTACTCCAACCCTGAGTAGTAGCTTGGTAGGAGCCAACAGTAGATTACAGTAGCAGCTTAGAGTAGTATCCTGTATTGGTTGCCTGTAGCAACCTAGAGCAGCCAAGTAGTAGCCTGTAGTTCTGAGGTTAGCTGGTATTCTGTTCTTAGGTAAACTGGTATTGTTTGTAAAAAAATGTTAATCCTTTTTCTCCCCAATTTCCTGGTATCCAATTGGTAGTTAGTCTTGTCTCATTGCTGCAACGGACTCGAGGCGACAGTCGAGAACCATGCGTCCTCCGAAACACGACCCAACCAAGCTGCGCTGCTTCTTGACACGATGCCCGTTTAACCCGGAAGCCAGCCGCACCAATGGGTCAGAGGAAACACCGTACACCTGGCGAACCGTGTCAGCGTGCACTGCGCCCGTCCCGCCAAAGGAGTCGCTAGAGCGCGATGGGACAAGGACATCCCTGCCAGCCAAACCCTCACGACACCGGGCCAATTGTGCGCCGCCCCAAGGGTCTCCCAGTCACAGCGGAGCCTGGACCTCTTATGTTGTTCTGACGTTAGCTGGTATTATGTTCTGAGACACACAAAGTTCAGCAGCCCTCAGTGTGCTGTATAGTTCGTATACAGTGCATTCGGAAAGTATTCAGACCCCTTCCACATTTATGTTACAGCCTTTTTTTAAATCCCCTCAATCTACACACAATACCCCATAATGACAAAGCAAAAATGTGTTTTTGGGAAAAACTAATATATTTACCTAAGTATTCAGACACTCTACTCAGTACTTTGCTGAAGCATCTTTAGTAACCTTGAGTCTTCTTGGGTATAATGCTACAAACTTGGCACACCTGTATTTGGGGAGTTTCTCCCATTCTTCTCTGCAGATCCTCTCAAACTTGTCAGGTTGGATGAGGAGCGTCGCTGCACAGCTATTTTCAGGTCTCTCCAGAGACGTTTGATCAGGCTGGGCCACTCAAGAGACTTGTCCCGAAGCCACCCCTGCCTTGTCTTGGCTGTGTACTTATGGTAGTTGTCCGATTGGAAGGTGAACCTTCACCCCAGTCAGTTTGGCTGGGCGGCCAGCTCTAGGAAGAGTCTTGGTGGTTCCAAAATTCTTCCATTTAAGAATGACGGAAGCCACTGTGTTCTTGGGGACCTTCATTGCTGCAGAAATGTTTTGGTACCCTTCCCCAGATCTGTGCCTCGACACAATCCTCTCTCGGAGCTCAATTCCTTCGACCTCACTGCTTGGTTTTTGCTCTGACATGCACTGTCAACTGTGGGACCTTATATAGACAGGTGTGTGCCCAATCAATTTAATTTACCACAGGTGGTCTCCAAACAAGTTGTTGGATGATCAATGGAAACCAATTGCACCTGAGCTTTTTTATTGATAAAAAAAAAGTGCAGAAATGTCTAAAAACCAGTTTTCACTTTGTCATTATGAGGGGTGTGTATAGATTTACGAGGGAAATAAAATGTGGGAAAAAGGAAGGGGTCTGAATACACTGTATGCAGTGTATGGTAAGTACATGTAGTAGAGTAAGTATACAGTGTGTATTGTATCAAATCAAACCTTATTTTTCACATGCACCGACTACAACAAGTGTAGACCTTACCGTGAAAAGCTTAGTTACAAGACCTTAACCAACAGTGTTGTTCAAGATGAGTTAAGGAAATACTTACCAAAAATATTTACTTCGTACATGTAGGTAGGGGTGACTATGCATAGATAATAAAAAGCACGCAGCAGCAGTGTACAAAACAAATGGAGGGGGGAGGGTGTAAATAGTCCGGTGGCCATTTGACTAATTGTTCAGCAGTCTTATGGCTTGGGGATAGAAGCTGTTAACTAACCTCCTGCTGCTGGTGAGTCTCTGATCCACCTCTACGCAGACGACACTATTCTGTACAGTATACTTCTGGCCCTTCTTTGGACACTGTGCTAACTAACCTCCAGACAAGCTTCAATGCCATACAACTCTCCTTCCGTGGCCTCCAACTGTTCTTAAATACAAGTAAAACTAAATGCATGCTCTTCAACCGATCACTGCCCGCACCTGCCCGCCCGTCCAGCATCACTACTCTGGAAGGTTCTGATTTAGAATATGTGGACAACTACAAATACCTGGGTGTCTGACTAGACTGTAAATTCTCCTTCCAGACTCACATTAAGCATCTCCAATCCAAAATTAAATCTAGAATCGGCTTCCTATTTCGCAACAAAGAATCCTTCACTCATGCTGCCAAACATACCCTCGTAAAACTGACAGACTTCAGCGATGTCATTTACAAAATAGCCTCCAATACCCTACTCAACAAACTGGATGCAGTCTATCACAGTGCCATCCGTTTGTCACCAAAGCCCCATATACTACCCACCACTGCGACCTGTATGCTCTTGTTGGTTGGCCCTCGCTTCATACTCATCGCCAAACCCACTGGCTCCAGGTCATCTATAAGTCTATGCTAGGTAAAGCCCCGCCTTATCTCAGCTCACTGGTCACCATAGCAACACCCACCCGTAGCACGCGCTCCAGCAGGTATATCACACTGGTCACCCCCAAAGCCAATTCCTCCTTTGGCCGCCTTTCATTCCAGTTCTCTGCTGCCAATGACTGGAACGAACTGCAAAAATCACTGAAGCTGGAGACTCATATCTCCCTCACTAGCTTTAAGCACCTCACAGATCACTGCACCTGTGCATAGCCCATCCAACAACCTCATCCCCATACTGTATGTATTTATTTATCTTGCTCCTTTGCACCCCAGTATCTCTACTTGCACTAATCTTCTGCACATCTACCATTCCAGTGTCTAATTGCTATATTGTAATTACTTCGCCACAATGGCCTATTTATTCCCTCATTTGCACTCACTGTATAGACTTAGTTTTCTTTTTTTCTACTGTATTTATATAGCCCTTCATACATCAGCTGATATCAAAGTGCTGTACAGAAACCCAGCCTAGAACTCCAAACAGCAACCAATGCAGGTGTAGAAGCATTCCATGTGTAACTCTGTGTTGTATGTGTCGAACTGCTTTGCTTTATCTTGGCCAGGTCGCAGTTGTAAATGAGAACTTGTTCTCAACTAGCCTACCTGGTTAAATAAAGGACTTGTTCTCAACTAGCCTACCTGGTTAAATAAAGGACTTGTTCTCAACTAGCCTACCTGGTTAAATAAATGATCGCACATGTTCCATACGCACAAAACGTTATTCTCTAAAATGTGCACATATTTGTTTAAATCCCTGTTAGTGAGCATTTCTCCTTTGCCAAGATAATCCATCTACCTGACAGGTGTGGCATATCAAGAAGTTGATTAAAGAGCATGATCATTACACAGGTGCACCTTGTGCTGGGGACAACAAAAGGCCACTAAATGCCACAGATGTTTTGAGGTAGCGTGCAATTGGCATGCTGACTGCAGGAATGTCCAACAGAGCATTGAATGTTAATTTCTCTACCATAAGCTACCTCCAACGTTGTTTTAGAGAATTTGTCAGTACGTCCAACCGGCCTCACCACGGCAGCCCAGGACCTCCACATCCGGCTTCTTCACATGCGGGATGGTCTGAAAGGAGCCACCCAGACAGCTGATGAAACTGTGCGTTTGCAAAACTGAATTTCTGCACAAACTGTCGGAACCTCATTTGCGTGCTCGTCGACCTGACTGCAGTAAGGCGTAGTAACCAGTTTGTGGGCAAATGCTCACCTTTGATGGCCACCGGCACGCTGGAGAAGTGTGTTCTTTACAAATGAATCCCGGTTTTACTGTACCGGGCAGATGGCGAGCGGTTTACTGAGGTGAACAGAGCGCCCCATGATGGTGGGGTTAAGGTATGGGCAGGCATACGCTATGGACAACGAACAAAATTGCATTTTATCAATGGCAATTTGAATGCACAGAGATACCGTGAGGAGATTCTGAGGCCGAATGTCGTTATGTATCCGCCGTCATCAGCTCATGTTTCAGCATGATAATGTACAACCCCATGTAGCAAGGATCTGGACACAATTCCTGGAAGCTGAACATTCTTCCACGGCCTGCATACTCAGACATGTCACCTATTGAGGATGTTCTGGATCGACGTGTACGACAGCGTATTCCAGTTTCCACCAATAGCCAGAAACTTTGCACAGTTGTTTGAAGAGGAGTGGGACAACATTCCACAATCAACAGCCTGATCAACTCTGAGAAGATGTGGCGCTGCATGAGGCAAATGGTGGTCACACCAGATACTGACTGGTTTTCTGATACATGCACCTACTTTGTTGTTGTAAGGTATCTGACCAACAGATTCATATCTGTATTCCCAGTCATGTGAAATTCATAGATTACAGCCTAATGAATTAATTACAATTGACTGATTTCCTTATATGAACTGTAACTCAGTAAAATCTTTGAAATTGTTGCATGATGTGCTTTTGTTCAGTATGTGTATATACATACATACACACACAGTACCAGTCAAAAGTTAAAACACCTACTCATTCAAAAGGTTTCTTTATATTTTCTACATTGTAGAATAATAGTGACAACATCAAAACACATATGGGTCATGTAATAACCAAAAAAGTGTTAAACAAATATTTGAGATTCTTCAAAGTAGCCACCCTTTGCCTTGATGACAGCTTTGCATTCTCTCCGCCAGTTTCTTGAAATGTTCCATATTGACGGACTGATGTTTCTCTTTGCTTATTTGAGCTGTTCTTGCCATTATGTAGACTTGGTCTTTTACCAAATCAATAAATCTCTTCTGTATACCACCCCTACCTTGTCACAACACAAATGATTGGCTCAAACGCATTAAGGCACACCTGTTAATTGAAATGCATTCCAGGTGACTACCTCATGAAGCTGGTTGAGAGAATGCCGTCGTCAAAGCATGAATACTTTGAAGAATCTCAAAATAGAAAATATATTTTGATGTGTTTAACACTTTTTTAGGTTACTACATGATTCCATGTGTTATGTCATCACTATTTTACAATATAGAAATAGTAAAAATAAAACCCTGGAATGAGTAGGTGTGTCCAAACGTTTAACTGGTTCTGTGTATATAGATACCTGACTCCAGACTTGAAGTCCTCTATCAGTCTGTTCTTCTCATCCTGGTCCTCCACCCAGTACACACTGGGGATGACAAACTCAGACACCACTCTGCACTCTGGACACGACCTGGAGAGAGAGAGAGGCACACGGTTAGCCACATCCCTGTATATTATGGCCAGTCATTCTGCTTCACATCACAGTGGCATCCTGTTGCTCAACTAGCTGCAACCGCCTCAAGTTGTCAGTATCACCTGATCGTCTGAGTTTCTAAACACAGTAATAACAGTGGAGGCTACACATGTGCTTATAGTAGCACCCTGATAGCCATGGTAACAGATGAAACAAGATCAGGGAACATATTCATAAACATCTCAAGAGTTTAGTGCTGATCTAAGAGCATAACATGGACTTGATCCTAAATCAGAACTATTCAGTACCGCATATGAATTTGGGTCTAGATCCAGAAACGTAGAAGATGTACTTACTTGATGATCTTGTTTTCAAATTGCTTGGCACAGTATAGTAACTTATTGATGATTGTGTTTTCATACTGCTTGGTGTATATAGTATATCAGTTATGAACTCCCTTGATGGAGCTTGTTGTGTATAGTACAGTAGTTATCAACTGACTTGATCTTGTTTTCAAACTGCTTGTTGTGTATAGTATTGTAGATATCAACTCACTTGATGATCTTGTTCTCAAACTGCTTGGCGCAGCGCCACTGGCGGATGCAGGAGAGGCAGTATGTGTGGCAGCAGGAAGAGAGGATCCCGAAGCGTCTCTCTGAGGCAGCAGCTTTCTCATAAACCACCTCCATACAGATAGAACACACCTTGTCCTGGCTGTGCTGCGCTGCAAACGCCTTCTCCATGTCCGCCTCAAACACCAACATACACATCTGAGGGACAGCCATCACATGGAATGAATCCAGACTTGATCCATGTCCATGCTATTTCATTTATAAATCACCATCATACACGTTGATCACTTGATATCCAAAACGACCTATTCTTGTTGTTTGTATGACACAGCTTCACTCCTACCAGTGGAGTTAGGGTTAAAGTATGGGTCCTACCTTCTCCTGAGCTCTCCTCTGATCGGGGTTAGGGTTAAATTATGGGTCCTACCTTCTCCTGAGCCCTCCTCTGATCGTGGTCATGTGGGGGTTAGGGTTAAAGTATGGGTCCTACCTTCTCCTGAGCTCTCCTCTGATCGGGGTCATGTGGGGGTTAGGGTTAAAGTATGGGTCCTACCTTCTCCTGAGCTCTCCTCTGATCGGGGTCATGTGGGGGTCAGGGTTGAAGTATGGGTCCTACCTTCTGAGCTCTCCTCTGATCGGGGTCATGTGGGGGTTAGGGTTAAAATATGGGTCCTACCTTCTGAGCTCTCCTCTGATCGGGGTCATGTGGGGGTTAGGGTTAAAGTATGGGTCCTACCTTCTCCTGAGCTCTCCTCTGATCGGGGTCATGTGGGGGTTAGGGTTAAAGTATGGGTCCTACCTTCTGAGCTCTCCTCTGATCGGAGTTAGGGTTAAATTATGGGTCCTACCTTCTGAGCTCTCCTCTGATCAGGGTCATGTGGGGGTTAGGGTTAAAATATGGGTCCTACCTTCTCCTGAGCCCTCCTCTGATCGGGGTCATGTGGGGGTTAGGGTTAAAGTATGGGTCCTACCTTCTCCTGAGCCCTCCTCTGATCGTGGTCATGTGGGGGTTAGGGTTAAAATATGGGTCCTACCTTCTCCTGAGCTCTCTGATCGTGGTCATGTGGGGGTTAGGGTTAAAGTATGGGTCCTACCTTCTCCTGAGCCCTCCTCTGATCGGGGTCATGTGGGGGTTAGGGTTAAAGTATGGGTCCTACCTTCTCCTGAGCTCTCCTCTGATCGGGGTCATGTGGGGGTTAGGGTTAAAGTATGGGTCCTACCTTCTGAGCTCTCCTCTGATCGGAGTTAGGGTTAAATTATGGGTCCTACCTTCTGAGCTCTCCTCTGATCAGGGTCATGTGGGGGTTAGGGTTAAAATATGGGTCCTACCTTCTCCTGAGCCCTCCTCTGATCGTGGTCATGTGGGGGTTAGGGTTAAAATATGGGTCCTACCTTCTCCTGAGCTCTCTGATCGTGGTCATGTGGGGGTTAGGGTTAAAGTATGGGTCCTACCTTCTCCTGAGCCCTCCTCTGATCGTGGTCATGTGGGGGTTAGGGTTAAAATATGGGTCCTACCTTCTCCTGAGCTCTCTGATCGTGGTCATGTGGGGGTTAGGGTTAAAGTATGGGTCCTACCTTCTCCTGAGCCCTCTGATCGGGGTCATGTGGGGGTTAGGGTTAAAGTATGGGTCCTACCTCCTGAGCCCTCCTCTGATCGTGGTCATGTGGGGGTTAGGGTTAAAGTATGGGTCCTACCTTCTCCTGAGCCCTCCTCTGATCGTGGTCATGTGGGGGTTAGGGTTAAAATATGGGTCCTACCTTCTCCTGAGCTCTCTGATCGTGGTCATGTGGGGGTTAGGGTTAAAGTATGGGTCCTACCTTCTCCTGAGCCCTCTGATCGGGGTCATGTGGGGGTTAGGGTTAAAGTATGGGTCCTACCTCCTGAGCCCTCCTCTGATCGTGGTCATGTGGGGGTTAGGGTTAAAGTATGGGTCCTACCTTCTCGTGAGCTCTCCTCTGCTCAGGGTCGTGTGGGTGGAGCACCTGCAGCCTGCAAATGTCACACATGTCACCATGGAGATAGGGGCAGGTGTTTCCGTAGTGACACTGTCCTGCAGCAGCGTAGGGACAGAGTTGTTGCTGGGGGCAGGAGACAGGGAGTGGGACAGGGTAGGGGCTGGCCGTGGCAGAACACTCCAGACTGGTCCTGATGGCGTCCAGGTAGGAATGAGGTTTGGCGTGGGCGCTGTTTTCATGGTATTCCGCCCAACACTCCGCCTCGGTTACCTCTGGGCCATCTCCACCATAAGGCATCATTCTGCTGTCACAGCCCTGGGCTGGAACACACACACACACACAGGAAAGAGAATAGGATACAGTTCAAGGGAACAGACCTCTGGATTATACTGTTGGCTGCATTACATTGAACTACTAGTGGCAAACTAAACTACATACTGTAGCTTTCTCTCTCAGCACCAGGGGTTTCTACTACTGTAGCTTTCTCTCTCAGCACCAGGGGTTTCTACTACTGTAGCTTTCTCTCTCAGCACCAGGGGTTTCTACTACTGTAGCTTTCTCTCTCAGCACCAGGGGTTTCTACTACTGTAGCTTTCTCTCTCAGCACCAGGGGTTTCTACTACTGTAGCTTTCTCTCTCAGCACCAGGGGTTTCTACTACTGTAGCTTTCTCTCTCAGCACCAGGGGTTTCTACTACTGTAGCTTTCTCTCTCAGCACCAGGGGTTTCTACTACTGTAGCTTTCTCTCTCAGCACCAGGGGTTTCTACTACTGTAGCTTTATCTCTCAGCACCAGGGGTTTCTACTACTGTAGCTTTCTCTCTCAGCACCAGGGGTTTCTACTACTGTAGCTTTCTCTCTCAGCACCAGGGGTTTCTACTACTGTAGCTTTCTCTCTCAGCACCAGGGGTTTCTACTACTGTAGCTTTCTCTCTCAGCACCAGGGGTTTCTACTACTGTAGCTTTCTCTCTCAGCACCAGGGGTTTCTACTACTGTAGCTTTCTCTCTCAGCACCAGTGGTTTCTACTACTGTAGCTTTCGCTCTCAGCACCAGGGGTTTCTATTTATTAACCCTAACCCATTAGCTGCTGCCAAGGCATCAGTTAATTTTGCCAGACCCCAGGAAGAGTAAAGCCGTTATGAATGTATTGTAATGTTTTTAAAACTGTAACATATTTCACAGCACTAAGTGCGTGCCCTCAGGCCCCTACTCCACTACCTCATATCTAAAAGACACACACATGGGTTTTATGTGTCTGTTTGTGTTGCATCACAGTCCCTGCTGTTCCATAAGGTGTATTTTTATGTTTTTTTAAATCTGATTCTACTGCTTTCATCAGTTACCTGATGTGGAATAGAGTTCCATGTAGTCATGGTTCTATGTAGTACTGTGCGCCACCCATAGTCCGTTCTGGACTTGGGGACTGTGAAGAGACCTCTGGTGGTATGTCTTGTGGGGTATGTATGGGTGTCTGAGCTGTATGCTAGTAATTTAAAAACAGACAACTCTGTGCTTTCAATATTTCAAAACCTTTCATAAATACAAGTAGTGATGACGTCAATCTCTCTTCCACTTTGAGCAAGGAGAGATTGACATGCATATTATTAATGTTTGCTTTCTGTGTACATTCAAGGGCCAGCCGTGCTGCCCTGTTCTGAACCAATTGCAATTTTCTTAAGATCCTCTTTGTGGCACCTGACCACACGACTGAACTGTAGTCAAGGTGGGACAAAACTAGAGCCTGTTGGACCTGCCTTGATGATAGTGCTGTTAAGGTACAGCTGGGCTTTATTATGGACAGACTTCTCCCATTTTAGCTACTGGTGTATCAATATGTTTTGAAAATGACAGTTTACAATCCAGAGTTACTCCAAGCAGTTTAGTCACCTCAACTTGCTCAATTTCCACATTATTTATAACAAAATTTGAGGTTTAGGATTTAGTGAATGATTTGTCCCAAATACAATACTTTTGGTTTGAAAATTTAGGACCAACTTATTCCTTGCTATCCACTCTGAAACTGCTGCTCTTTAAGTGTTGCAGTAATTTCAGCCGCTGTAGTAGCTGATGTGTGTAGTGTTGAGTCATCCGCACACATAGGCCTTAAGTCAAAGCCAGTAGCATGTCGTTAGTAAAGATTGAGAAAAGGGGCCTAGACAGCTGCCCTGGGGAATTCCTGATTCTACCTGGATTATGTTGGAGAGGCTTCCATTAAAGAACACCCTCTGTGTTCTGTTAGACAGGTAACTCTATCCACAATAAAGCCATTACACATACAGTTCCAGTCAAAAGTTTGGACACACCTACTAATTCAAGGGTTTTTCTTTATTTTTAACTATTTTATACATTGTAGAATAATAGTGAAGACATCTAAACTATGAAATAACACATATGGAATCATGTAGTAAAGTAGCCACCCTTTGCCTTGATGGCAGCTTTGCACACTCCTTTGCACAGCTTCATGACATAATCACCTGGAAAGCATTTCAATTAACAGGTGTGCCTTGTTAAAAGTTAATTTGTGGAATTTCTTTCCTTAATGCGTTTGAGCCAATCAGTTGTGTTGTGACAAGGTAGGAGTGGTATACAGAAGATAGCCCTATTTGGTAAAAGACCAAGTCCATATTATGGCAAGAACAGCTCAAAGAAGCAAAGAGAAATGACAGTCCATCATTACTTAAAAACATGAAGGTCTGTCAATCTGGAAAATTTCAATAACTTTGAAAGTTTCTTCAAGTGCAGTCGCATACACTGCTATGATAACACTGGCTCTCATTAGGACCACCACAGGAAAGGAAGACCCAGTTACCTCTGCTGCAGAAGATACATTAATTTGAGTTAAGATTGCAGCCCAAAAAAATTATTCAGAGTTCAAGTAACAGACTGATAAGGGAATTATATGTTTAAAGGTAATGATTAAAGATTTCCACCCTGAAACATAACTAATTAGTAGTTTATGTAGCATGTATAATGAATAATTAAAGTACTAAACGTAAGTCCAACAAGGTTCAGAAGAGACCTGTGAGGGATAGAAATGTGTGTGTCTAAGAAAATACCGAGAACAATTCAACTGTGTTTGACCCGACCTGGCTAGAACTCTGAGAAACTTATGATAGGGCAGGGAGTCATTTTCAAGGTTCCTCTAATCTCGGGGGAATGGAACGGACAGCGCTGGGTAGTGATAAACAGTGGTGAGAACTCTGGGGAGGGATACATCCGACCTACTGTTTGTGTGGATGTATGTGCGTAAGTAAGGAGTGAACTATAAAATGGATGTCTTTGTATTATGAACTTCAGAGTGCTCTCGTGAATAAACATTGATTTGACTATTGTAAGCTGGGAATTCTGTCTGTTTCATTTAAACCAGAACTTTACAAACTCTGGGTTGCAGACTGAGTAGATTCATTGAAGTTTATGAACATTGATAACAAAATTCTATAACACAGACACATCTTAACATCCCTAACTGTTCAGAAGAGACTGCGTGAATCAGGACTTCATGGTCAAATTACTGCAAAGAAACCACTACTAAAGGACACCAATAAGAAGAAGAGACTTGCTTGGGCCAACAAACACGAGCAATGGACATTAGACCGGTGGAAATCTGTCTGATGAGTCCAAATTTTAGATTTTTGGTTCCAACCGCCGAGTCTTTGTGATAAGCAGAGTAGGTGAACGGTTGATCTCCGCATGTGTGGTTCCCACCGTGAAGCATGGAGGAGGAGGTGTGATGGTGCTTTGCTGGTGACACTGATTTATTTAGAATTCAAGGCACACTTAACCAGCATGGCTACCACAGCATTCTGCAGCAAAACGCCATTCCATCTGGTTTGCGCTTAGTCCCACTATCATTTGCTTTTCAACAGGACAGTGACCCAACACACCTCCAGGCTGTGCAAGGGCTATTTGACCAAGAAGGAGAGTGATGGAGTGCTGCATCAGATGACCTGGCCTCCACAATCACCTGACCTCAACCCAATTGAGATGGTTTGGGATGAGTTGGACCACAGAGTGAAGGAAAAGCAGCCAACAAGTGATCATTATATGTGGGAACTCCTTCAAGACTGTTGGAAAAGCATTCCTCTTGAAGCTGGTTGAGAGAATGC
This sequence comes from Salmo trutta, assembly GCF_901001165.1. Classification (NCBI taxonomy): domain Eukaryota; kingdom Metazoa; phylum Chordata; class Actinopteri; order Salmoniformes; family Salmonidae; genus Salmo; species Salmo trutta. Next base: position 203,712 of record NC_042972.1, on the reverse strand, counting down.
AAAGCTGTCATCTAGGCAAAGGGTGGCTAATCTAAAATATTTTGATTTGTTTAATTTATTAACCACTTTTTTGGTTAATACATGATTCCTTGTGTTATTTCATAGTTGATGTCTTCACTATTATACTACAATGTAGAAAATAGTACAAATAAAGAAAAACCCTTGAATGAGTAGGTGTGTCCAAACTTTTGACTGGTACTGTATGTTTTTCCAGCAGCAGACTATGATCAATAATGTCAAACGCCGCGCTGATGTCTAAAAAAAAATAAAAAAACAGCCCCCCCAATCTTTTTATCATAAATTTCTCTCAGCCAATCATCAGTCATTTGTGTAAGTGCTGTGCTTGAATGTCCTTCCTTATAAGCGTGCTGAAAGTCTTGTCAATTTGTTTACTGTAAAATAGCATTGTATCTGGTCAAAAAATGTTTTCCAAAAGTTTACTAAGGGTTGATAACAGGCTGATTGGTCGGCTATTTGAGCCAGTAAAAGGGGGTTTTACTATTCTTGGGTAGCGGAATGACTTTAGTTTCCCTCCAGGCCTGAGGGCACATGCTCTCTAGTAGGCTTAAATTGAAGATTTATAGGAGTGGCAATAGTATCCGCAGTAATTTTCCATCCAAGTTGTCAGACCCCAGTGGCTTGTCATTGTTGATATACAATTTTTCACCTCTTCCACACTGACTTCACGGAATTCAAATTCTTGTCTTCCATAATTTGGTCCGATATACTTGGATGTGTAGTGTCAGAGTTTGTTGCGGGCATGTCATGGCTAAGTTTGCCAATGAAAAAAATCATTAAAGTAATTGGCAATATCAGTCAGTTTTGTGATGAATGAGCCATCTGATTCAATTAATAATTGATCCAAGTTGGCCTTTTTTCCAAGAAATTTCATTTAAGCTTTTTACTATCATTCATTTAACTAGGCAAGTCAGTAAAGAACAAATTCTTATTGACAATGACAGCCAAGGAAGAGTTCTGCCTTGTTCAGGGGCAGAACAACAGATTTTTACCTTGTCAGCTCGAGGATTCGATCTGGCAACCTTTCGGTTACTGGCCCAACGCTCTAACCACTAGGCTACCTGCTGGTTACTGGCCCAACGCTCTAACCACTAGGCTACCTGCTGGTTACTGGCCCAACGCTCTAACCACTAGGCTACCTGCTGGTTACTGGCCCAACGCTCTAACCACTAGGCTACCTGCTGGTTACTGGCCCAACGCTCTAACCACTAGGCTACCTGCTGGTTACTGGCCCAACGCTCTAACCATTAGGCTACCTGCTGGTTACTGGCCCAACGCTCTAACCACTAGGCTACCCTGCTGGTTACTGGCCCAACGCTCTAACCACTAGGCTACCTGCTGGTTACTGGCCCAACGCTCTAACCACTAGGCTACCTGCTGGTTACTGGCCCAACGCTCTAACCACTAGGCTACCTGCTGGTTACTGGCCCAACGCTCTAACCACTAGGCTACCTGCTGGTTACTGGCCCAACGCTCTAACCACCTGGCTACCTGCCGCCCCCTTTGTTTTATAGTGTACTTTCTTCTTTTAATTCAGATGATTTCTCCATTGGCAGTACATTTGCCAATCGGTTGTGCAGCCAGACTTATTTGCCATTCCTTTTGCCTCATCCTACTCAACCATAAAATGTTTCAATACCTCATCAATCCACGGGGATTTAACATTTTTTAATAGTCATTTTCTTAAATGGGTGCATGCTTACTAGTAACTGGAATAAGCAATTTCATAAGTGTCAAGTCTGTTTGCTTCTCAATACACACCACGGATCAACAACATAGGAATCACTACAAAAAAACGTATTGTATGACCTCTTAAAACACTGTATTAGGCCCAGCCTTTGGTTTTCCTAGATATGGCTATTATATTGTGAACAACACTACATCCTATGGATCTGGATACTGCTTTAGAGCAGATTTCTGCAGCGTTAGTAAAGATGTGATCAATACATGTTGATTTCATTCCTGTGCTGTTTGCAACTACCCTGGTAGGTTGACTGATAACCTGAACCAGGTTGCAGGCACTGGTAACAGTTTGAAGCTTCTTCTTGAGTGGGCAGCTTGATGAAAGCCAGTCAATATTTAAAATCACCCAAAAAATGTGCACATACATTATCAAGCATTTCACACATTACTGACTGTTAGCACTTGGTGGTCTATAGCAGCTTCCCACCAGAATGGGCTTTAGGTGAGGCAGATGAACCTGTAGCCATATTACTTCAACAGTATTTAACATGAGATCCTCTCTAATCTTTACAGGAATATAAACAGCAACACCTCCACCACTGGCATTTGTCTTTTCTGTAAATGTTATAACCTTGTATTGCTACCACTGTATCATCAAAGGTATTGTCTAAGTGAGTTTCAGAGGGATATAAATTAGGTTACTTACATTGTGTCTACCACTGCCCCTGGTATAATGTGATTTGCTAAAGCATTATGATGACTCGGCGACACAATGGTAGGGATGAACTGAGCTGGGCCATTGATAAGTCATTGTCTCAACGCAGCCTTATAGTGCTGTGAAATGATCCAGGATCCTGCATGATTTGGGTGAACCCCATCGTCCTTATAAAACCCGTTTCGTTTCCAAAAGGTATCGAAATTGTCAACAAAAGTAACACCCATTGAGCTGCAATAATCACGTAGCCAGTTGTGAAGAGAAATAATCTTGCTAAAGCGTTTAATGCCATGATTCAGACAGGGCACAGGGCCAGATATGATGGGTCTTTTATTAGTGTGTAGCAGAGTCAATCAAAAATCCAGTTTCAACTGTTCAAAGCTGCCCTTCATAATGTCATTAAAACCCACATGGACTATGATAGAATCGATGTCCATGTCCTGGCGTAGTGCATTCGGGAGCAGCTTAGTGATGTAATTTACTTGAGCTCCGGGATAGGACATTGTTTTTGCACCAAGAATAGTCATTTCTTAACATGGAGCTGCACAAAATCACGGCTGGCGAGGATATCCGCCCACTCCCACGTTTCAAAGGATGGTGCAGGCCTCCGACAGATGGAGAAGCCGGGACAGCAGGGACAGAAGGTTGCCGACGTCAACTTCGAAATCTTAGGGGAAGGAGAAGGAGTAGGCACAGGTAACCCCAGCGTGGAAGATGCAGGACGATCAGGCTCCAGACACAGGTAACCCCAGCATAGAAGATGCAGGACGATCAGGCTCCAGACACAGGTAACCCCAGCGTGGAAGGTGCAGGGAAAATCAGGCTCTAGACACAGGTAACCCCAGCGTGGAAGATCAGGCTCCAGACACAGGTAACCCCAGCGTGGAAGGTGCAGGAAGATCAGGAACTAGACAGGTAACCCCAGCGTGGAAGATCAGGCTCCAGACACAGGTAACCCCAGCATGGAAGATGCAGGGAAGATCAGGCTCCAGACACAGGTAACCCCAGCATGGAAGATGCAGGAAGATCAGGCTCCAGACACAGGTAACCCCAGCGGGGAAGGTGCAGGAAGATCAGGCTCCAGACACAGGTAACCCCAGCGTGGAAAATCAGGCTCCAGACACAGGTAACCCCAGCATGGAAGATGCAGGAAGATCAGGCTCCAGACACAGGTAACCCCAGCGTGGAAGGTGCAGGAAGATCAGGCTCCAGGACGGTTTAACTATTCGTTGTTTGCATCCGCTCCAGGCCTCTTGTTAGGAGTGTAGACTGCTTTGCGAGAGGCCGCTGTGTTCGGCTTCCACGGCTCGTGACATGCGAACATTGTTGATTGCCATGTTCCTCTGGCTGTGCTCCTTCGACCGCTATCAGGTGGGGGAGCTCCGGGCAACACTGGCCAGTCGGATAACAACCAACGACAAGGCGGAGATTAGGGTTGCAAAATGACTGGCACTTTCAATAAATTCCCTGTTTTTCCATAAATCCTGGTTTGAGTAGTCTGGATTTCCTGCTTATTCCTTCCTGATTTCTGGAAAACCATGTAATTTATTGAAAGTTCCTGGAATTTTGCAACCCCAACGGAGATGCATCCAACAAGCGCAAACACCGTCCAGCCACCGGCATAGAAAAGGTAAACATTTCACTCTGCGTTTTCCCCAGTTTCTTACGTAGGTTGGCGACCTGCATGATTAACGAAGCCACCTCAATACTATAAATCCTCGGCAAGCAAACAATTGTCGCATTGGAACTCTGAGTGATCCAGTTTGTCCTGAAACAGATCGTAGTAGATACAGCACTGGAACACAGTGGTCTGGTTTATCCTGAAACAGATCGTAGTAGATACAGCTCCTACAGCACTGGAACAGTGGTCTGGTTTATCCTGTAACAGATCGTAGTAGATACAGCTCCTACAGCACTGGAACACAGTGGTCTGGTTTATCCTGTAACAGATCGTAGTAGATACAGCTCCTACAGCACTGGAACACAGTGGTCTGGTTTATCCTGAAACAGATCGTAGTAGATACAGCTCCTACAGCACTGGAACACAGTGGTCTGGTTTGTCCTGTAACAGATCGTAGTAGATACAGCTCCTACAGCACTGGAACACAGTGGTCTGGTTTGTCCTGTAACAGATCGTAGTAGATACAGCTCCTACAGCACTGGAACACAGTGGTCTGGTTTGTCCTGTAACAGATCGTAGTAGATACAGCTCCTACAGCACTGGAACACAGTGGTCTGGTTTGTACTGAAACAGATCGTAGTAGATACAGCTCCTACAGCACTGGAACACAGTGGTCTGGTTTGTCCTGTAACAGATCGTAGTAGATACAGCTCCTACAGCACTGGAACACAGTGGTCTGGTTTGTCCTGTAACAGATCGTAGTAGATACAGCACTGGAACACAGTGGTCTGGTTTATCCTGAAACAGATCGTAGTAGATACAGCTCCTACAGCACTGGAACACAGTGGTCTGGTTTGTCCTGTAACAGATCGTAGTAGATACAGCTCCTACAGCACTGGAACACAGTGGTCTGGTTTGTCCTGTAACAGATCGTAGTAGATACAGCTCCTACAGCACTGGAACACAGTGGTCTGGTTTGTCCTGAAACAGATCGTAGTAGATACAGCTCCTACAGCACTGGAACACAGTGGTCTGGTTTGTCCTGAAACAGATCGTAGTAGATACAGCTCCTACAGCACTGGAACACAGTGGTCTGGTTTGTCCTGTAACAGATCGTAGTAGATACAGCTCCTACAGCACTGGAACACAGTGGTCTGGTTTGTCCTGTAACAGATCGTAGTAGATACAGCTCCTACAGCACTGGAACACAGTGGTCTGGTTTGTCCTGTAACAGATCGTAGTAGATACAGCTCCTACAGCACTGGAACACAGTGGTCTGGTTTGTCCTGTAACAGATCGTAGTAGATACGGCTCCTACAGCACTGGAACACAGTGGTCTGGTTTGTCCTGTAACAGATCGTAGTAGATACAGCTCCTACAGCACTGGAACACAGTGGTCTGGTTTGTCCTGTAACAGATCGTAGTAGATACAGCTCCTACAGCACTGGAACCATTCATTTACTTCTCCAGATAAAGATGCTCCATTGCAAAACTCATCTGGGACTAACTTCATTAGCTTGATGGCTAACGTTTGGAGTTTAGAGGCTCTTTCAAGCAGACTTGAACTTGTCAGTTAAGCGGGATTCCGGGACAATAGCGGTTCTAGATGTTAAAAGCTAACCGCGTCGCGGAATCCATGCAAAAACAAGTTTGGTATTTGTTTAACAAAGATTGGTTATGTTTTAGTTAAAATAACAAACCCGAGTGTTTCCAGCATACAGTGTTCAGTACCTCTATCTCTCAGCACCAGGGGTTTCTTCCCTCCATTGTGCCTGGGTGGGGGTGCAGAGTTGCCTGGATGTCCCGGGACAGCAACACCAGGGGGAATGAAGGCCCCAGCAGTGATGGGGTTTCTGTTAGGGAGGTCCATGGGCACACCTCTCCCCCCTCCACCACCACCACCAGCCGGCTTGATGTGGTCATACCTACAACACAGTGAGAGTCACACACCATCATAATAACAGATATTGAACACGATGGTTGGGCTATGTACATAAAACGCATACAGTGACTGTAGATTGGGGATTATGTTGTATATTGGTATTGTACTGTTAGTTACTTACTGCACTGTAAGCATCATGAGCATTTCGCTGCACCTGCTTTCACATATGATAATCTGTGTACGCGACCAATGAACTTTGATCACTTACGCTGCTGCTACTGTTATATCTAGCTGTTGCCTAGTCATTTTATTCCTAATTATATGTACATATCTACCTCAATTACCTCGTACCCCATGTATATATAGCCACGTTATCATTGTGAATTTATTATGTATTATTACTTTTCTATTTTCGTTTTTTGCGTTGTTGGGAAGGGCCTGTAAGTAATAATGTCACAGTTGGCCTATTTTATAAAACATTTGACAATTAAAATGTGATTTGTAGCCTACATTCCAGCCCATCGGTGTGGTCAGTATGTTGGATCTTACCTGCAGCGGTCTCCGTAGGCACACACACCTCTCTGGTAGAACTTACATATGGTTGAAGGTTTACTGGTGGTCAGGTCATGAGAGAACATGCACCTATTCCCCTCTCGGCAGACACCATGGAGAAAATACCTGCATAGCAACACAAGAAACCGGTAGAATTAGCAGAGGTTAGCTATGATATCTACTGCTAGCTACGTATTGAGGCCTGGTGTTCGGGGATAGAGTCTGATTAGGTTCATATACTGGAGTGATTGGAGGCTACTGGTTAGCAACAGAAACGGTCTGACATCATCAGCTTCTTGCTGGTAGGTGTCATTCATACACGCTAGCCTAGCTAACTAGCAGCTAACATAGCTAGCTACTGGTAGCTGCACTTTCTAGTGCTAACTAGCAAGCAAAAGCACCAATCGCGTGATTCATGGAAATGTTCACTTTGCACAACACACTGCAGCATGTTTTCACAAATATATCGTACCAGTATCGTTAGCGGCATCCCAGCTAACTTTAGCTAGCTAAGAAGCTAACATCTGCCAAATACAAGAACTGAAACAGCTCGAAGCAAGACACACACTCAACAAACAGTAAACACGGGACAAGTTCTACCTGCAGGTGACTTGCTTCGTGTTCATTTTTTATGCTCAATAACATTGGGGCGACGGTATTTATGTTCCCGTTGTCACGTTTGAGTGCAAGCAAAAACTCCCGCCTATAAACCCCCAGATTCAATGAACGAAAGGTTCCGAGGGGAAGGTTCAAGACAGGTAGGTAGCCAGGTATGAGTCTCTCGAGAATACGACAGGTATGTTTAAAAACGATTATCTTTAAGAATAAATAAACAGTTATTCTTTATGAATAAAAAATAATTTTTAACGCGTTGTAATTGTTTCCTTTTTTTAGCAACGTTTATAACCCTTAAAAACGCCAGTGTGTGTCACCTAGCTCTGCACTTCCCGGTTCAACCTTCCAATGGACTGCACTGTCTTGAAGTTTAACCATTGTGGAAGAAAAATCTATAGTTTTGACAAAAATAGGCTCCAAACAGAAAACACAGGGCGAAAATGCCCAATCTGTCAGGAGCAGATGAGATTCAGTCTCCTCGAGGCACCTGTCATAGTTCCATGTCCATTTAGTAATGGACACAAGGTCCGGTGCGCCTTCCTCATTGGATCCTCACTGGGACCTGCTTTTCTTAGGTAAAACCAACACTTTACTGATATTTTTACTGTATTCTCATATTGTCAACAAATGTTTATTTATTTTTGCAACATTGAATGTTAAAAGGTAAATCATTTTAAATGTGTATTTTCAACTTTCATGTGTCTTCCTGACCGGACCTGTCATGGTGTTTGTCACAGTGAATGGCAGGACTCGGAGCTGCATGTTGGAGTTACTAACTCACAAGGTGCCTTCAGAATAGTTTACTTGCAGTTTGAATATCAAAACAGCCAGTTTGGGTGTTAGACTGGACTAGGTAACTAGAGCTGATGTCTGTGTTCAAGGTGTGGTGTACAGCTACACCTCCTCAGGGGTCCAGAGAGAGGAACAGGGCTGGGAGCAATGCCTCTCTGTGCCGCTGGTGGCCCCCGGGACTGGCAGGGACAGCCTAGCTGGGACACTGTGGGACAGTGAGCTGGAACAGTTCTCCCTCCTCTCCACCTGGTCACGACACAGGTGAATATTACAAATGGAAATAGTTAATTCTGAAAACCTAATAGATATAAGATGGTGGTTCCACTTTATAAACCCCACATAAAGAATACCTTTAATATAAAGGGGTTCTAAGTAGTTTACAATAACAAAAACTTCAACATGATTATTTTGATTAAGACAGACTAATCTCCAAAAGTATTTGTACTGTGACAATGTTTTTGTTTGTTTTGGCTCTGTACTCCAGCACTTTGGATTTTAACCGATACAAATAATTTGAGGGTATTTTCATCCATATCAGGTGAACCGTTTAGAAATCCCCTCCCCCCTCCCTGAACTGGTCGGAAATTACAGCTTTTTGTACATAGTCGTCCCCATTTTAGGGAACAAAAAGTATTGGGACACTTATGTGTATTAAAGTAGTAAAAAGTTAAGTATTTGGTCCCCTTCATAGCACGCAGTGACTACATGAAGCCTGTGACTCTACACATTTGTTGGATGCATTTGCTGTTTGTTTTGGTTGTGTTTCAGATTATTTTGTGCCCAATAGAAATGAATGCTAAATAATGTATTGTGTCATTTTGGAGTCACTTACATTGTGAATTGAATATGTTTCTAAACACTTCTACACTTCTTCATGTGAATGCTACCATGATTACAGATAATCAATTCTGAATGAATCGTGGATAATGATAAGTGAGAAAGTTAGACGCACAAATATCATACCCCCAAGACATACTAAGCTCTCACCATTACAATAACTGGGGAGGTTAGCATTTTGGGGGGGTATAATATGTGCGTCTAACTTTCTCACTCATTATAATTCACAATTAATTCAGGATTATTCATAATCATAATATAGAACCAAATACTAAACGTTTTTAATACACATAAGTGAATTTGTCCCAATACATTTGGGCCCCTAATATGGGGGCACTACTGTATGTACAAAAAGGGCTGTAATTTTGAAACGGTTCACCCGATACAGATGAAAATAACCTCAAATTAAAGCTGACAGTCTGCCCTTTAACCTCAGTCATTGTATCATTTCAAATCCGAAGTGGAGTACAGAGCCAAAACAACAACACGTGTCACTGAAGCTCACTGTATTTGCTCCAGATTTGAAGAGGAGAGGGAGTTTGGCTCGTGTTGCTATGGCTTTGCCCTGTCCTTCCTGAACCAGCTGAGGAGAGCAGAGGGCAGAGAGTCAGTCACTAGGGATGACTTCACACAGCAACATGTCCTGCCCCACGTTAAGACTGCCTCCAGATACATCACAGTCTACCAAGAGATCCATCAACATGGTTTCTACGTAGCTGATATATAAGATGCTTGTATTTAGTGTAATTTTCAGAGGGATTGGGATAAAGCTGAAGGACCTCCTGTTGGATGTTGTATAGAATTGATATTGTTAATACTTAGTTGTTCAGCACAGATACATCCTGATGCTTTTAATTTTTTAAAGTAATTTACTGAATATGGGTAGATGAATGTCTGTATTTTATACTCTTGAGCAAACTTTCACAAAAGCTCTGAAGAAGGCCTGGAGGCCGACAAGTAAGCTTGAATAAAATAAGTGATACTCGCAAGAGCAGTTTGCAGGGCTCATTTTAATTTCAAGTATTCACATTATTCCCAATCACCTGCAACCAGACAACTCAGAAGTGGGAGTGCTTTTTTAAATGAGCTCTACACTATGTAAAGGAAACCACAGTGTATAGTAGCTGACATGGAAAAACAATCTCCAACAAACATTTAAACAACACCACACCATGTGTTATTGACAACACCTCGCCATGTGTTATTGACAACACCACACCATGGGTTATTGACAACACCACACCATGTGTTATTGACAACACCTCGCCATGTGTTATTGACAACACCACACCATGGGTTATTGACAACACCACACCATGTGTTATTGACAACACCACACCATGTGTTATTGACAACACCTCGCCATGTGTTATTGACAACACCACACCATGGGTTATTGACAACACCACACCATGTGTTATTGACAACACCTCGCCATGTGTTATTGACAACACCACACCATGGGTTATTGACAACACCACACCATGGGTTATTGACAACACCATACCATGGGTTATTGACAACACCACACCATGGGTTATTGACAACACCACACCATCACATGTGTTATTGACAACACCTCGCCATGTGTTATTGACAACACCACACCATGGGTTATTGATAACACCTCACCATCTCATGTGTTATTGACAACACCACACCATGTGTTATTGACAACACCTCGCCATGTGTTATTGACAACACCATCCCATGGGTTATTGACAACACCACACCATGTGTTATTGACAACACCTCGCCATGTGTTATTGACAACACCATCCCATGGGTTATTGACAACACCACACCATAAGTTATTGACAACACCACACCATGTGTTATTGACAACACCACACCATCACATGTGTTGTTGACAACACCACACAATTTGTTATTGACAACACCAGCACTTGTGTTGTTGACAACACCATCCCATGTGTTATTGACAACACCACACCATCACATGTGTTGTTGACAACACCACACCATCACATGTGTTATTGACAACACCATCCCATGTGTTATTGACAACACCACACCATACCATGTGTTGTTGACAACACCACACGATTTGTTATTGACAACACCATACCATGTGTTATTGACAACACCATACCATGGGTTATTGACAACACCACACCATGTGTTATTGACAACACCATACCATGTGTTATTGACAACACCATACCATGTGTTATTGACAACACCACACCATGTGTTATTGACAACACCGTCCCATGTGTTATTGACAACACCACACCATCCCCTGTGTTGTTGACAACACCATCCCATGTGTTATTGACAACACCACACCATGTGTTATTGAAAACACCACACCATCCCATGTGTAATTGACAACACCACACCATGCCCTGTGTTGTTGACAAAACCACACCATACCATGTGTTATTGACAACAACACACCATGTGTTATTGACAACAACACACCATGTGTTATTGACAACAACACACCATGTGTTATTGACAACACCACACGATGTGTTATTGACAACACCACACCGTGTTATTGACAACACCATCCCATATGTAATTGACAACACCACACCATGCCCAGTGTTGTTGACAAAACCACACCACACCATGTGTTATTGACAACACCACACCATACCCTGAGTTGTTGACAAAACCACACGATACCATGTGTTATTGACAATACCATACGTTGCGTTATTGACAACACCACACCATGTGTCATTGACAACACCATCCCATTTGGTGTTGACAACACCACAACATTTGTTATTGACAAAACCATACGATGTGTTATTGATAACAACACACCATCCCATGTGTTACTCACAACAACACAATCCCATGTGCTGCTGACAACCATACCATATGTTATTGACAACAACATGCGATGGGTTATTGACAACACCATACCATGTGTTATTGACAACACCACACCATGTGTTATTGACAACACCATCCCATGTGTTATTGACAACACCATCCCATGTGTTATTGACAACACCACACCATGTGTTATTGACAACACCCTCCCATGTGTTATTGACAACACCACACCATGTGTTATTGACAACACAATCCTATGTGTTGTTGATAAACACCACACCATGTGTTATTGACAACACCATCCCATGTGTTATTGACAACACCACACCATGTGTTATTGACAACACCACACCATGTGTTATTGACAACACCATGCCATGCCCTGTGTTGTTGACAAAACCACACGATACCATTTGTTATTGACAACACCATGCGATGGGTTATTGACAACACCACACCATCCCCTGCGTTATTGACAACACCACACAATGTGTCATTGACAACACCATCCCATGGGTTTTTGACAACACCATAGCATGAGTTATTGACAACACCATCCCATTTGGTGTTGACAACACCACAACATTTGTTATTGACAACACCACACCATCCCATTTGGTGTTGACAACACCATACGATGTGTTATTGACAACACCATACCGTGGGTTATTGACAACAACACACCATCCCATGTGTTATTGACAACAACACACCATCCCGTGTGTTACTCACAACAACACACCATCCCGTGTGTTACTCACAACAACACACCATCCCGTGGGTTATTGACAACACCATACCATGAGTTATTGACAACACCATACCATGAGTTATTGACAACACCAAACCATACCATGTGTTGTTGCAACACCATCCCATATATTTCTGACAACACCACACCATGTGTTTTTGACAACACCATCCCATGTGTTATTGACAAAACCACACCGTCTTATGCTATTTACAACACCACACCATAACCTGTGTTTTTGACAATACCAGACCTTCCCTTGTGTTGTTGACAACACCACACCATGTGTTATTGACAACACCATACCATGTGTTATTGACAGCACCATACCATGTGGTATTGACAACACCATACTCTGTTCTGACCCTTTACAGTGAACTACCGAGACTGTATAGGACTGACCCTAACCCTTTACAGTGAACTGTCTAGACAGTATAAGACTGACCATAACCCTTTACAGTGAACTGTCTAGACAGTATAGGACTGACCATAACCTTTTACAGTGAACTACTTAGACAGTATAGGACTGACCCTTTACAGTGAACTACCTAGACTGTATAGGACTGACCATAACCCTTTACAGTGAACTACCTAGACAGTATAGGACTGACCATAACCCTTTACAGTGAACTACCTAGACAGTATAGGACTGACCATAACCCTTTACAGTGAACTACCTAGACAGTATAGGACTGACCATAACCCTTTACAGTGAACTGTCTAGACAGTATAGGACTGACCCTTTACAGTGAACTGTCTAGACAGTATAGGACTGACCCTAACCCTTTACAGTGAACTACCTAGACAGTATAGGACTGACCATAACCCTTTACAGTGAACTGTCTAGACAGTATAGGACTGACCCTAACCCTTTACAGTGAACTACCTAGACAGTATAGGACTGACCCTTTACAGTGAACTGTCTAGACAGTATAGGACTGACCATAACCCTTTACAGTGAACTACCTAGACAGTATAGGACTGACCCTTTACAGTGAACTGTCTAGACAGTATAGGACTGACCTTTTACAGTGAACTGTCTAGACAGTATAGGACTGACCATAACCCTTTACAGTGAACTGTCTAGACAGTATAGGACTGACCCTTTACAGTGAACTGTCTAGACAGTATAGGACTGACCCTAACCCTTTACAGTGAACTACCTAGACAGTATAGGACTGACCATAACCCTTTACAGTGAACTGTCTAGACAGTATAGGACTGACCCTAACCTTTTACAGTGAACTACTTAGACAGTATAGGACTGACCCTTTACAGTGAACTGTCTAGACAGTATAGGACTGACCCTAACCCTTTACAGTGAACTACCTAGACAGTATAGGACTGACCATAACCCTTTACAGTGAACTGTCTAGACAGTATAGGACTGACCCTAACCCTTTACAGTGAACTACCTAGACAGTATAGGACTGACCCTTTACAGTGAACTGTCTAGACAGTATAGGACTGACCATAACCCTTTACAGTGAACTACCTAGACAGTATAGGACTGACCCTTTACAGTGAACTGTCTAGACAGTATAGGACTGACCTTTTACAGTGAACTGTCTAGACAGTATAGGACTGACCATAACCCTTTACAGTGAACTGTCTAGACAGTATAGGACTGACCCTTTACAGTGAACTGTCTAGACAGTATAGGACTGACCCTAACCCTTTACAGTGAACTACCTAGACAGTATAGGACTGACCATAACCCTTTACAGTGAACTGTCTAGACAGTATAGGACTGACCCTAACCTTTTACAGTGAACTACTTAGACAGTATAGGACTGACCCTTTACAGTGAACTGTCTAGACAGTATAGGACTGACCCTTTACAGTGAACTACCTAGACAGTATAGGACTGACCATAACCCTTTACAGTGAACTACTTAGACAGTATAGGACTGACCCTAACCCTTTACAGTGAACTAAGGAATGAGCAAAAAACAGGACTGCTGAACAGAAGAGAATGGGGCCAGTATAGGTGCAACCTGACACCACACCATGGGTTATTGATAACACCTCACCATCTCATGTGTTATTGACAACACCACACCATGTGTTATTGACAACACCTCGCCATGTGTTATTGACAACACCATCCCATGGGTTATTGACAACACCACACCATGTGTTATTGACAACACCTTGCCATGTGTTATTGACAACACCATCCCATGGGTTATTGACAACACCACACCATAAGTTATTGACAACACCACACCATGTGTTATTGACAACACCACACCATCACATGTGTTGTTGACAACACCACACGATTTGTTATTGACAACACCAGCACTTGTGTTGTTGACAACACCATCCCATGTGTTATTGACAACACCACACCATCACATGTGTTGTTGACAACACCACACCATCACATGTGTTATTGACAACACCATCCCATGTGTTATTGACAACACCACACCATACCATGTGTTGTTGACAACACCACACGATTTGTTATTGACAACACCATACCATGTGTTATTGACAACACCATACCATGGGTTATTGACAACACCACACCATGTGTTATTGACAACACCATACCATGTGTTATTGACAACACCATACCATGTGTTATTGACAACACCACACCATGTGTTATTGACAACACCGTCCCATGTGTTATTGACAACACCACACCATCCCCTGTGTTGTTGACAACACCATCCCATGTGTTATTGACAACACCACACCATGTGTTATTGAAAACACCACACCATCCCATGTGTAATTGACAACACCACACCATGCCCTGTGTTGTTGACAAAACCACACCATACCATGTGTTATTGACAACAACACACCATGTGTTATTGACAACAACACACCATGTGTTATTGACAACACCACACGATGTGTTATTGACAACACCACACCGTGTTATTGACAACACCATCCCATATGTAATTGACAACACCACACCATGCCCAGTGTTGTTGACAAAACCACACCACACCATGTGTTATTGACAACACCACACCATACCCTGAGTTGTTGACAAAACCACACGATACCATGTGTTATTGACAATACCATACGTTGCGTTATTGACAACACCACACCATGTGTCATTGACAACACCATCCCATTTGGTGTTGACAACACCACAACATTTGTTATTGACAAAACCATACGATGTGTTATTGATAACAACACACCATCCCATGTGTTACTCACAACAACACAATCCCATGTGCTGCTGACAACCATACCATATGTTATTGACAACAACATGCGATGGGTTATTGACAACACCATACCATGTGTTATTGACAACACCACACCATGTGTTATTGACAACACCATCCCATGTGTTATTGACAACACCATCCCATGTGTTATTGACAACACCACACCATGTGTTATTGACAACACCCTCCCATGTGTTATTGACAACACCACACCATGTGTTATTGACAACACAATCCTATGTGTTGTTGATAAACACCACACCATGTGTTATTGACAACACCATCCCATGTGTTATTGACAACACCACACCATGTGTTATTGACAACACCATGTGTTATTGACAACACCATGCCATGCCCTGTGTTGTTGACAAAACCACACGATACCATTTGTTATTGACAACACCATGCGATGGGTTATTGACAACACCACACCATCCCCTGCGTTATTGACAACACCACACAATGTGTCATTGACAACACCATCCCATGGGTTTTTGACAACACCATAGCATGAGTTATTGACAACACCATCCCATTTGGTGTTGACAACACCACAACATTTGTTATTGACAACACCACACCATCCCATTTGGTGTTGACAACACCATACGATGTGTTATTGACAACACCATACCGTGGGTTATTGACAACAACACACCATCCCATGTGTTATTGACAACAACACACCATCCCGTGTGTTACTCACAACAACACACCATCCCGTGTGTTACTCACAACAACACACCATCCCGTGGGTTATTGACAACACCATACCATGAGTTATTGACAACACCATACCATGAGTTATTGACAACACCAAACCATACCATGTGTTGTTGCAACACCATCCCATATATTTCTGACAACACCACACCATGTGTTTTTGACAACACCATCCCATGTGTTATTGACAAAACCACACCGTCTTATGCTATTTACAACACCACACCATAACCTGTGTTTTTGACAATACCAGACCTTCCCTTGTGTTGTTGACAACACCACACCATGTGTTATTGACAACACCATACCATGTGTTATTGACAGCACCATACCATGTGGTATTGACAACACCATACTCTGTTCTGACCCTTTACAGTGAACTACCGAGACTGTATAGGACTGACCCTAACCCTTTACAGTGAACTGTCTAGACAGTATAAGACTGACCATAACCCTTTACAGTGAACTGTCTAGACAGTATAGGACTGACCATAACCTTTTACAGTGAACTACTTAGACAGTATAGGACTGACCCTTTACAGTGAACTACCTAGACTGTATAGGACTGACCATAACCCTTTACAGTGAACTACCTAGACAGTATAGGACTGACCATAACCCTTTACAGTGAACTACCTAGACAGTATAGGACTGACCATAACCCTTTACAGTGAACTACCTAGACAGTATAGGACTGACCATAACCCTTTACAGTGAACTGTCTAGACAGTATAGGACTGACCCTTTACAGTGAACTGTCTAGACAGTATAGGACTGACCCTAACCCTTTACAGTGAACTACCTAGACAGTATAGGACTGACCATAACCCTTTACAGTGAACTGTCTAGACAGTATAGGACTGACCCTAACCCTTTACAGTGAACTACCTAGACAGTATAGGACTGACCCTTTACAGTGAACTGTCTAGACAGTATAGGACTGACCATAACCCTTTACAGTGAACTACCTAGACAGTATAGGACTGACCCTTTACAGTGAACTGTCTAGACAGTATAGGACTGACCTTTTACAGTGAACTGTCTAGACAGTATAGGACTGACCATAACCCTTTACAGTGAACTGTCTAGACAGTATAGGACTGACCCTTTACAGTGAACTGTCTAGACAGTATAGGACTGACCCTAACCCTTTACAGTGAACTACCTAGACAGTATAGGACTGACCATAACCCTTTACAGTGAACTGTCTAGACAGTATAGGACTGACCCTAACCTTTTACAGTGAACTACTTAGACAGTATAGGACTGACCCTTTACAGTGAACTGTCTAGACAGTATAGGACTGACCCTTTACAGTGAACTACCTAGACAGTATAGGACTGACCATAACCCTTTACAGTGAACTACTTAGACAGTATAGGACTGACCCTAACCCTTTACAGTGAACTAAGGAATGAGCAAAAACCAGGACTGCTGAACAGAAGAGAATGGGGCCAGTATAGGTGCAACCTGACACCACACCATGGGTTATTGATAACACCTCACCATCTCATGTGTTATTGACAACACCACACCATGTGTTATTGACAACACCTCGCCATGTGTTATTGACAACACCATCCCATGGGTTATTGACAACACCACACCATGTGTTATTGACAACACCTTGCCATGTGTTATTGACAACACCATCCCATGGGTTATTGACAACACCACACCATAAGTTATTGACAACACCACACCATGTGTTATTGACAACACCACACCATCACATGTGTTGTTGACAACACCACACGATTTGTTATTGACAACACCAGCACTTGTGTTGTTGACAACACCATCCCATGTGTTATTGACAACACCACACCATCACATGTGTTGTTGACAACACCACACCATCACATGTGTTATTGACAACACCATCCCATGTGTTATTGACAACACCACACCATACCATGTGTTGTTGACAACACCACACGATTTGTTATTGACAACACCATACCATGTGTTATTGACAACACCATACCATGGGTTATTGACAACACCACACCATGTGTTATTGACAACACCATACCATGTGTTATTGACAACACCATACCATGTGTTATTGACAACACCACACCATGTGTTATTGACAACACCGTCCCATGTGTTATTGACAACACCACACCATCCCCTGTGTTGTTGACAACACCATCCCATGTGTTATTGACAACACCACACCATGTGTTATTGAAAACACCACACCATCCCATGTGTAATTGACAACACCACACCATGCCCTGTGTTGTTGACAAAACCACACCATACCATGTGTTATTGACAACAACACACCATGTGTTATTGACAACAACACACCATGTGTTATTGACAACACCACACGATGTGTTATTGACAACACCACACCGTGTTATTGACAACACCATCCCATATGTAATTGACAACACCACACCATGCCCAGTGTTGTTGACAAAACCACACCACACCATGTGTTATTGACAACACCACACCATACCCTGAGTTGTTGACAAAACCACACGATACCATGTGTTATTGACAATACCATACGTTGCGTTATTGACAACACCACACCATGTGTCATTGACAACACCATCCCATTTGGTGTTGACAACACCACAACATTTGTTATTGACAAAACCATACGATGTGTTATTGATAACAACACACCATCCCATGTGTTACTCACAACAACACAATCCCATGTGCTGCTGACAACCATACCATATGTTATTGACAACAACATGCGATGGGTTATTGACAACACCATACCATGTGTTATTGACAACACCACACCATGTGTTATTGACAACACCATCCCATGTGTTATTGACAACACCATCCCATGTGTTATTGACAACACCACACCATGTGTTATTGACAACACCCTCCCATGTGTTATTGACAACACCACACCATGTGTTATTGACAACACAATCCTATGTGTTGTTGATAAACACCACACCATGTGTTATTGACAACACCATCCCATGTGTTATTGACAACACCACACCATGTGTTATTGACAACACCACACCATGTGTTATTGACAACACCATGCCATGCCCTGTGTTGTTGACAAAACCACACGATGCCATTTGTTATTGACAACACCATGCGATGGGTTATTGACAACACCACACCATCCCCTGCGTTATTGACAACACCACACAATGTGTCATTGACAACACCATCCCATGGGTTTTTGACAACACCATAGCATGAGTTATTGACAACACCATCCCATTTGGTGTTGACAACACCACAACATTTGTTATTGACAACACCACACCATCCCATTTGGTGTTGACAACACCATACGATGTGTTATTGACAACACCATACCGTGGGTTATTGACAACAACACACCATCCCATGTGTTATTGACAACAACACACCATCCCGTGTGTTACTCACAACAACACACCATCCCGTGTGTTACTCACAACAACACACCATCCCGTGGGTTATTGACAACACCATACCATGAGTTATTGACAACACCATACCATGAGTTATTGACAACACCAAACCATACCATGTGTTGTTGCAACACCATCCCATATATTTCTGACAACACCACACCATGTGTTTTTGACAACACCATCCCATGTGTTATTGACAAAACCACACCGTCTTATGCTATTTACAACACCACACCATAACCTGTGTTTTTGACAATACCAGACCTTCCCTTGTGTTGTTGACAACACCACACCATGTGTTATTGACAACACCATACCATGTGTTATTGACAGCACCATACCATGTGGTATTGACAACACCATACTCTGTTCTGACCCTTTACAGTGAACTACCGAGACTGTATAGGACTGACCCTAACCCTTTACAGTGAACTGTCTAGACAGTATAAGACTGACCATAACCCTTTACAGTGAACTGTCTAGACAGTATAGGACTGACCATAACCTTTTACAGTGAACTACTTAGACAGTATAGGACTGACCCTTTACAGTGAACTACCTAGACTGTATAGGACTGACCATAACCCTTTACAGTGAACTACCTAGACAGTATAGGACTGACCATAACCCTTTACAGTGAACTACCTAGACAGTATAGGACTGACACTTTACAGTGAACTACCTAGACAGTATAGGACTGACCATAACCCTTTACAGTGAACTACCTAGACAGTATAGGACTGACCATAACCCTTTACAGTGAACTGTCTAGACAGTATAGGACTGACCCTTTACAGTGAACTGTCTAGACAGTATAGGACTGACCCTAACCCTTTACAGTGAACTACCTAGACAGTATAGGACTGACCATAACCCTTTACAGTGAACTGTCTAGACAGTATAGGACTGACCCTAACCCTTTACAGTGAACTACCTAGACAGTATAGGACTGACCCTTTACAGTGAACTGTCTAGACAGTATAGGACTGACCATAACCCTTTACAGTGAACTACCTAGACAGTATAGGACTGACCCTTTACAGTGAACTGTCTAGACAGTATAGGACTGACCTTTTACAGTGAACTGTCTAGACAGTATAGGACTGACCATAACCTTTTACAGTGAACTACTTAGACAGTATAGGACTGACCCTTTACAGTGAACTACCTAGACTGTATAGGACTGACCATAACCCTTTACAGTGAACTACCTAGACAGTATAGGACTGACCATAACCCTTTACAGTGAACTACCTAGACAGTATAGGACTGACACTTTACAGTGAACTACCTAGACAGTATAGGACTGACCATAACCCTTTACAGTGAACTACCTAGACAGTATAGGACTGACCATAACCCTTTACAGTGAACTGTCTAGACAGTATAGGACTGACCCTTTACAGTGAACTGTCTAGACAGTATAGGACTGACCCTAACCCTTTACAGTGAACTACCTAGACAGTATAGGACTGACCATAACCCTTTACAGTGAACTGTCTAGACAGTATAGGACTGACCCTAACCCTTTACAGTGAACTACCTAGACAGTATAGGACTGACCCTTTACAGTGAACTGTCTAGACAGTATAGGACTGACCATAACCCTTTACAGTGAACTACCTAGACAGTATAGGACTGACCCTTTACAGTGAACTGTCTAGACAGTATAGGACTGACCTTTTACAGTGAACTGTCTAGACAGTATAGGACTGACCATAACCCTTTACAGTGAACTGTCTAGACAGTATATGACTGACCCTTTACAGTGAACTGTCTAGACAGTATAGGACTGACCCTAACCCTTTACAGTGAACTACCTAGACAGTATAGGACTGACCATAACCCTTTACAGTGAACTGTCTAGACAGTATAGGACTGACCCTAACCTTTTACAGTGAACTACTTAGACAGTATAGGACTGACCCTTTACAGTAAACTGTCTAGACAGTATAGGACTGACCCTTTACAGTGAACTACCTAGACAGTATAGGACTGACCATAACCCTTTACAGTGAACTACCTAGACAGTATAGGACTGACCATAACCCTTTACAGTGAACTGTCTAGACAGTATAGGACTGACCCTAACCCTTTACAGTGAACTACTTAGACAGTATAGGACTGACCCTTTACAGTGAACTGTCTAGACAGTATAGGACTGACCCTTTACAGTGAACTACCTAGACAGTATAGGACTGACCATAACCCTTTACAGTGAACTACTTAGACAGTATAGGACTGACCCTAACCCTTTACAGTGAACTAAGGAATGAGCAAAAACCAGGACTGCTGAACAGAAGAGAATGGGGCCAGTATAGGTGCAACCTGATAGGCCCCAGTCGGTTAGTGACAAATGAGAAGGTTGTGTGAGTGTAGCGTCACAGCCCAGATAGGTTAAATTACCCTGCTGTCCTGCTAGGATGTTAGTGTGAAGACCTAGCACTGGGAACTTAGTAAGCAACCTAGTAGGGAAGTTCTATTCCATCTGTTTCCATGGAGAAAAAGAGTGTGATTAAGTTCAGCCACTGTCAGAAGGACATCTTCTGTTTCTTCGTTCCAGAGAAATGTCCAGAGTGTGGAGTGAGCTTCAGCAGTGGCAGGCTGGAAGAGGCTCCTATCCGTATCCCTAACCCTTTTTCTAACGGACACAAAACCCCATGCTGCTTCCTGGTCGCACCTGCTGAAGAAAACAACCTCAGGTAACCAATGACTACTGTGTTGGTGTAAAAGGCAACATGCTCTTCTAAGCAGATGGTCTGTTTGCTGCACATTGAATGAACACAAACTCAATGCACGGACAGCTGTTACACACATCATAGATTGATTGAATGTAGATTGCTGTGTTTAGGGAGTTTGATGGCGGCTCAGACCTACACACTGGGATCACAGACACTAATGGTAGGTTTTTCACCCATACTGTAACGGTACATGCTACAACTTCTCTTCACAATTTACTCAATGGAAAGTTAACATTACTGACATCAAAATGCCATTAGGACTAAAACTGGATACGCTTAATACTGACAGTCAGTGTCTTTGTTCTAAAGGAGTGGTGTTCAACTACACTAAGCCAGGGGTCCGGCAGGACCAGCGAGGCTGGGAGATATGTATCAGTATTCCCCTTATCCAACCAGACATGTTTAACCTTCTCAACCAGTGGGACCAATACCTCAACAAGTTCTCAGACGCCGAGATGTGGGACCCAGCATACAAAAGGTGCACCTTCATATTGAACTTTAAGATCCTATTACTGTATTACTGATATAGGAACAGTTGATAAAGTCTCTATTTGTCGCGGCTGTTTGATTGATCGGACCAACGCGCAGCATGGTTGTGGTTCCACATATTTATTAAACGTGAAACTGAATGCAATACACTAAATACTTGAAGAAACAAAAACAACAAACCGTGACGTAGAGAGGAAAACACACTACTCAAAAGATAATCGCCCACAAAAACAAGTGGGACAAACATCAACTTAAATAGGACCTCCAATTAGAGACAACGACAACCGGCTGCCTCTAATTGGAAATCATACCAAAAAACAACAACATAGAAATACAAAACTAGAAACTGAACATAGAAATAGAGAAACAGACAAACACCCCCTGTCACGCCCTGACCTACTCTACCATAGAAAATAACTTACTATGGTCAGGACGTGACACTATTACTGTATTACTGACAGAGGAACAGTTTGTTTTTTATTTAACCAGGAAAAGCCCATTGAGAACCAGAGTATATTTTTCAAGGGAGACATGGCCAAGAAGGCAGCAACAATCAATACATTATAGAATTATAACATACAACAATACAATACAAGAACATGATCCAGCCTAAAAAAAGCATTTACATTCCTCCGTAACAGTCTCCCATCAATATTTTAAAGTCTCTATTACTGTATTACTGACAGAGGAACAGTTGTTAAAGTATATTACTGTATTACTGACAGGGGAACAGTTGTTAAAGTATATTACTGTATTACTGACAGGGGAACAGTTGTTAAAGTATATTACTGTATTACTGACAGGGGAACAGTTGTTAAAGTATGTTACTGTATTACTGACAGGGGAACAGTTGTTAAAGTATATTACTGTATTACTGACAGAGGAACAGTTGTTTTGGCATTGAGATTGAGGTAAAGGTACTGTAATAAACATGTTTATCTTCTGGTCTTGTAGGTTTAACAAGGAGACGCACAACTGCTACAACTACACTCTGATGTTTCTAAACCGTGTGCTAGCAACACAGGGGAAAGGCTCTCTGACCAAAGACCAGTTCACTCAGAGCTTCGTCCTGCCCAAGATCAAGAGAGCCTGTAAATACACCACAATGTGCAGGGAGATATCACAGAACTACTTCTATATAGTGGACAGTCCTGTTAATACTACATAGTAAATACATAGTAAATAACTTGTAAAATTGTATGAAATGTATGCATTCACTACTGTAAGTCGCTCTGGATAAGAGCGTCTGCTAAATGACTAAAATGTAAAATGAGATATCACAGAACTACTTCTATATAGTGGACAGTCCTGTTAATACTACATAGTAAATACATCAATGTGCAGGGAGATATCACAGAACTACTTCTATATAGTGGACATTCTTGTTAGAGTGATGGCCACAGTGCTACACAGAACATGAGTTAAAATGACCATCATCCCAGAAACCCTGGACTCACTCCAATTCGCATACTGCCCCAACAGATCCATAGATGCCACAATCTCTATTGCACTCCACACTGCCCTTTCCCACCTGGACAAAAGGAATGCACTCTATGCTAATCACTAAGCTAAAGACCCTGTGACTGAACACCTCCCTCTGCAACTGGATCCTGGACTTCCTGATGGGCCGCCCCCCAGGTGGTGAGGGTAGGCAACAACACATCCACCACGCTGACACTCAACGGGGGCCCCTCAGAGTTACAGTTCATATAAGGAGATCAGTCAATTGAAATTCATTACGCCCTAATCTATGGATTTCACAACTGGGAATACAGATATGTACAGTTGAAGTCGGAAGTTTACATTCACTTAGGTTGGAGTCATTAAAACTTGTTTTTCAACCACTCCAAAAATGTCTTGTTAACAAACTCTAGTTTTGGCAAGTCGGTTGGGACATCTACTTTGTGCATGACACAAGTCATTTTTCCAACAATTGTTTACAGACAGATTATTTCACTTATAATTCACTGTATCACAATTCCAGTGGGTCAGAAGTTTACATACACTAAGTTGACTGTGCCTTTAAACAGCTTGGAAAATTCCAGAAAATGATGTCATGGCTTTAGAAGCTTCTGATAGGCTACTTGACAACATTTGAGTCAATTGGAGGTGTAACTGTGGATGTATCTCAAGACCTACCTTCAAACCCAGTGCCTCTTTGCTTGACATTATGGGAAAATCAAAAGAAATCAGCCAAGACCTCAGAAAAAGTCTGGTTCATCGTTGTGAGCAATTTCCAAACGCCTGAGGGTACCAAGTTCATCTGTACAAACAATAGTACGCAAGTATAAACACCATGGGACCACGCAGCCGTCATACCGCTCAGGAAGGAGACGCGTTCTGTCTCCTAGAGATGAACCTGAAAGGCCGCTCAGCAAGGAAGAAGCCACTACTCCAAAACCGCCATAAAAAAGCCAGACTACTGTTTGCAACTGCACATGGGGACAAAGATCGTACTTTTTGGAGAAATGTTCTCTGGTCTGATAAATCAAAAATAGAACTGTTTGGCCATAATGACCATCATTATGTTTGGAGGAAAAAGGGGGATGCTTGCAAGCTGAAGAACACCATCCCAACCGTGACGCACGGGGGTGGCAGCATCATGTTGTGGGGGTGCTTTGCTGCAGGAGGGACTGCTGCACTTCACAAAATAGATGGCATCATGAGGTAGGGAAATTATGTGGATATACACTACTCAAAAAAATAAAGGGAACACTTAAACAACACAATGTAACTCCAAGTCAATCACACTTCTGTGAAATCAAACTGTCCACTTAGGAAGCAACACTGATTGACAATACATTTCACATGCTGTTGTGCAAATGGAATAGACAACAGGTGGAAATGATAGGCAATTAGCAAGACACCCCCAATAAAGGAGTGGTTCTGCAGGTGGGGACCACAGACCACTTCTCAGTTCCTATGCTTCCTGGCTGATGTTTTGGTCACTTTTGAATGCTGGCGGTGCTTTCACTCTAGTGATAGCATGAGACGGAGTCTACAACCCACACAAGTGGCTCAGGTAGCGCAGCTCATCCAGGATGGCACATCAATGCGAGCTGTGGCAAGAAGGTTTGCTGTGTCTGTCAACGTAGTGTCCAGAGCATGGAGGCGCTACCAGGAGACAGGCCAGTACATCAGGAGACGTGGAGGAGGCCGTAGGAGGGCAACAACCCAGCAGCAGGACCGCTACCTCCGCCTTTGTGCAAGGAGGAGCAGGAGGAGCACTGCCAGAACCCTGCAAAATGACCTCCAGCAGGCCACAAATGTGCATGTGTCTGCTCAAACGGTCAGAAACAGACTCCATGAGGGTGGTATGAGGGCCCGACGTCCACAGGTGGGGGTTGTGCATACAGCCCAACACCGTGCAGGACGTTTGGCATTTACCAGAGAACACCAAGATTGGCAAATTCGCCACTGGCGCCCTGTGCTCTTCACAGATGAAGCAGGTTCACACTGAGCACATGTGACAGACGTGACAGAGTCTGGAGACGCCGTGGAGAACGTTCTGCTGCCTGCAACCTCCTCCAGCATGACCGGTTTGGCGGTGGGTCAGTCATGGTGTGGGGTGGCATTTCTTTGGGGTGCCGCACAGCCCTCCATGTGCTCGCCAGAGGTAGCCTGACTGCCATTAGGTACCGAGATGAGATCCTCAGACCCCTTGTGAGACCATATGCTGGTGCGGTTGGCCCTGGGTTCCTCCTAATGCAAGACAATGCTAGACCTCATGTGGCTGGAGTGTGTCAGCAGTTCCTGCAAGAGGAAGGCATTGATGCTATGGACTGGCCCTCCCGTTCCCCAGACCTGAATCCAATTGAGCACATCTGGGACATCATGTCTCGCTCCATCCACCAACGCGACGTTGCACCACAGACTGTCCAGGAGTTGGGGGATGCTTTAGTCCAGGTCTGGGAGGAGATCCCTCAGTAGACGATCCGCCACCTCATCAGGAGCATGCCCAGGCGTTGTAGGGAGGTCATACAGGCACGTGGAGGCCACACACACTACTGAGCCTCATTTTGACTTGTTTTAATAAGGACATTACAAAGTTGGATCAGCCTGTAGTGTGGTTTTCCACTTTAATTTTGAGTGTGACTCCAAATCCAGACCTCCATGGGTTGATAAATTGGATTTTCCATTGATTATTTATGTGTGATTTTGTTGTCAGCACATTCAACTATGTAAAGAAAAAAGTATTTAATAAGATTATTTCATTCATTCAGATCTAGGATGTGTTATTTTAGTGTTCCCTTTATTTTTTGGAGCAGTGTATATTGAAGCAACATTTCAAGACATCAGTCAGGAAGTTAAAGCTTGGTCGAAAATGGGTCTTTCAAATGGACAATGACCCCAAGTATACTTCCAAAGTTGTGGCAAAATGGCTTAAGGACAACAAAGTGAAGGTATTGGAGTGACCTCAATCCAATAGAAAATGTGTGGGCAGAACTGAAAAAGTGTGTGCCAGCAAGGAGGCCTACAAACCTGACTCAGGTACACCAGCTCTGTCAGGAGGAATGGGCCAAAATTCACCCAACTTATTGTGGGAAGCTTGTGGAAGGCTACCCGAAACGTTTGACCCAAGTTAAACAGTTTAAAGGCAATGCTACCAAATACTAATTTGGTGTATGTAAACATCTGACCCACTGGGAATGTGATGAAAGAAATAAAAGCTGAAATAAATCATTCTCTTTACTATTATTCTGACATTTCACATTCTTAAAATAAAGTGCTGATCCTAACTGACCTAAGACGGAATTTTTACTAGGATTAAATGTCAGGAATTGTGAAAAACTGAGTTTAAATGTATTTGGCTAAGGTGTATGTAAACTTCTGACTACAACTGTATCTGTTGGTCACAGATACCTTAAAAAAAAAAGTAGGGGCGTGGATCAGAAAACCAGTCGGTATCTGGTGTGACCACCATTTGCCTCCTGCAGCGCGACACATCTCTTTCACATAAAGTTGATCAGGCTGTTGGTTGTGGCCTGTGTAATGTTGTCCCACTCCTCTTCAATGGCTATGCGAAGTTGCTGGATGTTGGTGGGAACTGGAACAAGCTGTAGTACACGTCAAGCCAGAGTATCCCTCAATGGGTCTGGTGAATATGCAGGCCATGGAAGAACTGGGACATTTTCAGCTTCCAGGAATTGCGTACAGATCCTTGTGACATGGGTCATGCATTATCACGCTGAAATATGAGGTGATGTCGGCGGATGACTACAATGGGCCTGAGGATCTCATCACGGTATCTCTGTGCATTAAAATTTCCATTGATAAAATGCAATTGTGTTCGTTGTCCATAGCTTATGCCTGCCCATACCTTAACCCCACCCCGATACCATGGGGCGCTCTGTTCACAACGTTGACATCAGTAACCCGCTCGCCCACATGACACCATACACTCCATCTGCCCGGTACAGTTGAAACTGGGATTCATCCATGAAGAGCACACTACTCCAGCGTGCCAGTGGCAATCAAACATGAGCATTTACCCACTGTAGTCAGATCAAGACCCTGGTGAGGATGACGAGCACGCAGATACATAGCCCATCTGTACACAGCCCATCTGTAAATAGCCCATCCAACCAACTACCTACCTCATCCCCATATTTGTTTTTTGTTTTCTGCTCTTTTGCACACCAGTATTTCTACTTGCACATCCTCATCTGCACAATTATCACTCCAGTGTTAATTGCTAAATTGTAATTAATTCGCCACTATGGCCTATGTATTGCCTTACCTCCTTACTTCATTTGCACACACTGTATACAGATTTTTCTATTGTGTTATTGACTGTATGTTTGTTTATTCCATGTGTAACTCTGTGTTGTTGTTTGTGTCGCACTGCTTTGCTTTATCTTGGCCAGGTCACAGTTGTAAATGAAAACTTGTTCTCAACTGGCCACCTGGTTCAATAAAGATGAAATAAAAATAAACTAAAGATGAGCTTCCCTGAGACTGTTTCTGACAGTTTGTGCAGAAATTCTACGGTTGTGTAAATCCACAGTTTCATCAGCTGTCCGGGTGGCTGGTCTCAGACCATCCAGCAGGTGAAGAAATTGGATGTGGAGGTCCTGGGTTGGCGTGGTTACACATGGTCTGTGGTTGTGATGCCTGTTGAACGTACTGCCAAATTCTCTAAAACATCATCAGAGGTGGCTTATGGTAGAGAAATTAACATTAAATTATATGGCAACAGCTCTGGTTGACATTCCTGCAGTCAGCATGTCAATTGCACGCTTGAGACATCTGTGGCATTGTGTCGTTTGACAAAACTGCACATTTTAGAGTGGCCTTTTATTGTCCCCAGCACAAGGTGCACCTGTGTAATGATCATTCTGTTTAATCATCTTCTTGATATGCCACACCTGTCAGGTGGATGGATTATCTTGGCAAATGAGAAATGTTCACTAACAGGGATGTAAACAAATTTGTGCACAAAATTTGAGAGAAATCTGATTTTTGGGCGTATGGAACATTTTTGGGATATTTTATATCAGCTCATGAAACATGGGAACAGCACCTTACATTTATATTTTTGTTCAGTATAATATGACCCCACTATGGAAAGGGGAGGTTCTCACGAACACTATCTCCGTTTTGCTCTACGACCCCACAAGAGTCATGGGACTCTTATGAAGGTAACTCGGTACCAGTTTTAAAAAATGAATAGAAGTATGGAGGTAGTTTTGCGTCAACAAAAAAAAGGGTTAAATATGTGTCCAAAAAACAAAAATATTTCCTGTGCTTTCTTATATCTCCTAGATATAGGACACACTCCAAAACCTTAGTCCTTATGGGGGACTGTCTGTTTTGTGATTTCTGAATGTGTTATTCAATGCGTTTCTATTGGCTATAGTAGTAGATGCTAAATTCAATGTTCTATCAATTTTTATTTATTTACTATACAGGGGTCCTAAAATCCCAAATCAAATTTTCAAATGATCCATGGTATGACCATCTTAAAAAATACTTGGAGGTTAATAAATATCTTAAAAATGTACTTTACTGCTGCTCCCTCACTCGGATCAGCCCTGGCCTGGATCTGAACTGGATCTGGCCTGGATCTGGCCAGGTCTATATGGAACGGGTCTAGTTGATCTCGGGTCCGTTCGGAAGGGGTCTCAATATTTCAACATTTAAACTAATTTATGCATACTGGTTCCAGACAGGAAAGCCCCAGATACATTTTTGGGACGGGTCCAACTTTTTGGACCCGTGAAGGCCTCTACATTCAGGACTTCTATATCAGGTGGTGTCAAAGGAAGGCCCTACAAATTGTCAAAGACTCCAGCCACCCAAGCCATAGACTGTTCTCTCTGCTACTGCACGGCAAGCAGTACAAACACACCAAGTCTGGAACCAACAGGACCCTGAACAGCTTCTACCCCAAATCCATAAGACTGATGAATAGTTAGTCTGGGTAGCTATTGGTTAACTATTTAACTATCTGCATTGATCCTTTTTGCACTAACTTTGACTTATTTAAAACATTTTGTCACTCTTATCCAGAGTGACTTACAGGAGCAATTAGGGTTAAGTACCTTGCTCAAGGGCACAGACAGGTTTTTCACCTAGTCGGCTCAGAGATTCAAAGAAGTGACCTTTCGGTTACTACCTCAATGCTCTTAACCACTACGCTACCTGCTACGCGACCTGCCGCCCATAAGCTGCTGGTACGGTTTCCTATCTGTCACTTTATTCCTAGTTAGATGTACACATCTACCTCAATTACCTCATACCCCTGCACATCGATACTGGTACCCCATGTATATAGCCAGCGTCCCAACGCGGTTAAGCCAAAACCAGGCCCCGTTATTCAGAGGGGCGTTCTACTATGCTCCCATTGGCTAGCTAGCGTTGTCTCACTCTCAGGTGATCAGCGCAGAGACGGTGACCTTCCAAGGTAAGGATGGAAAGTGTAATTTAACAGTTAGCTGCCTACAGTAATGCAGGCCAATTATCATCATGTTTGGTAACATTTGCCCATGTATTCATTTTCAGAGTTTCAATGAGTTGTAAAAATGTCTCAGAGAACGCTGCTGAATTCCCTGTATTGAAGGTCAGCTAAGTTAACCTAGGCTACTTAACGTTACTAGGTCGGTATTTAAAGTTGTTATATTATCATTAGTAGTCTATTATCTATTATCATATTTTCTCATATTTATTAGCTAATCATTCAGTCGAATACGCTACAGCCATTGAATCTGTCTTTGAGCGTTAAGGGAGGTTAATGGCTAGCTCGGTCCACAACATTATGTTAGATTTTTCAGTCTTGAAATACAAGGGCAAATATTATTCAATCAGTGACTGAAATTTCACGCTACTTGATATTCACTTCCGGACTTGGAGAACGCTCAAAGCGTTGTAGAATGCGTCTCTGAATAACGGAGCGTGGTTTTGGCTTAACTGCATTGGGAAAAAGATTCATATAGCCAAGTTATCGTTACTCATTGTGTATTTATTCCTCATGTTATCTTTCTATAATGTTTCTCTCTGCATTGTTGGAAAGGGCCCATAAGTAAGCATTTCACTGTTAGTCTACACCTGTTGTTTACGAAGAATGTGACAAATAAAATTTGATTTGACTGTGAGGCCATGTTGTCTTTCTACACTAGAACACTGGGAATTACCCAGGTCTCCTTTAGAAACCATCACTTTACACACAGAGCTAATTGATTAAAACAAGACAAATTATATCATATTTTTAATCATAATCTGAATTTTTACTTTCACTTCAATCAAACAGAAAAATGTCTGTTATAAAGCATGTTCAAAAACAAATGTTTATTGATACATTCACATGTTAAGTAACAACACTAAATTCCACTGAAAACCAATCATTGAAATGGATGGAATGCCTTCAGAAAGTATTCATACCCCTTAACTTATTCCATATTTTGTGTTCGCCTGAATTCAATAATTATTTTCTTACCCATCTACACACAATACCCCATAGTGGCAAAGTGAAAACATGTTTAGACATTTTTGCCAATTTCTTGAAAATAAAATACTGAAATCTAATTTACCTAAGTATTCAGCTCCCTGTGTCAATCAATACATATGAAAATGAAATTCTGAAATCTCATTTACATAACTATTTAGCTCCCTGACTCAACACGTTAGAATCACCATTGGCAGTGATTACAGCAGTGAGTCTTTCTGGGTAAGTCTAAGAGCTTTGCACACCTGGATAGCACGATATTTGCACAATATTCTTCTTAGAATTCTTCAAGCTGTGTCAAGTTTATTGTTGATCATTGCTAGATAGCCATTTTCAAGTCTTGCCATAGATTGTCAAGCTGATTTAAAACAAAACTAACTAGGCCACTCAAGAATATTCAATGTCGTCTTGGTAAACAACTCCAGTGTATATTTGTCTTTTTTAGGTTATTGTCCTGCTGAAAGGTGAATTTGTCTCTCAGTATGTGTTAGAAAGCAGACTGAGCCAGGTTTTCCTCTAGGATGCAGGCTGAGCCAGGTTTTCCTCTAGGATGCAGGCTGAGCCAGGTTTTCCTCTAGGATGCAGGCTGAGCCAGGTTTTCCTCTAGGATGCAGGCTGATCCAGGTTTTCCTCTAGGATGCAGGCTGATCCAGGTTTTCCTCTAGGATGCAGGCTGATCCAGGTTTTCCTCTAGGATGCAGACTGATCCAGGTTTTCCTCTAGGATGCAGGCTGATCCAGGTTTTCCTCTACGATGCAGGCTGATCCAGGTTTTCCTCTAGGATGCAGGCTGATCCAGGTTTTCCTCTTGGATGCAGACTGAGCCAGGTTTTCCTCTAGGATGCAGACTGAGCCAGGTTTTCCTCTAGGATGCAGACTGAGCCAGGTTTTCCTCTAGGATGCAGACTGAGCCAGGTTTTCCTCTAGGATGCAGACTGAGCCAGGTTTTCCTCTAGGATGCAGACTGAGCCAGGTTTTCCTCTAGGATGCAGACTGAGCCAGGTTTTCCTCTAGGATGCAGACTGAGCCAGGTTTTCCTCTAGGATGCAGGCTGAGCCAGGTTTTCCTCTAGGATGTTGCCTGTACTTACCTCTATTGTTTCTTTTTTTCCCTAGAAAACTCCCTGGTCCTTGCCGATGGCAAGCATACCTCTTAACATGATGCAGACACTACCATGCGTGAACATATGAAGAGTAGTACTCCGTGATGTGTTGGACTTGTCCCAAACAGACATTAAACCATTTTAAAATCACCATTGGCCTCATGGTGAAATCCCTGAGCGGTTTCCTTCTTCTCCGGCAACTGAGTTAGGAAGGACGCCTTTATCTTTGTAGTGACTGGGTGTATTGATACACGATCCAAAGTGTATTTAATAACTTCACCATGCTCAAAGGGATATTCAATGTCTGTTTTTTTATTTATTTTTTATTACACATCTACCAATAAGCGCCCTTCTTTGCGAGGCACTGAAAAACCTCCCTGGTTTTTAGTGGTTGAATCTGTACTTGAAATTCACTGCTCGACTGAGGGACCTTACAGATAATTGTATGTGATGACGTAGTCATTCAAAAATCATGTTAAACACTATTATTGCACACAGAGTCCATGCAACTTATGTGACTTGTTAAGCAAAATGTGTACTTCTGAAACGATATAGGATCGCCAAAACAAAGAGGTTAAATACTTACTGACTCAAAACATTTCAGTTTACATTTTTATAAAAAAATATATTTCCACTTTGACATTATGGGGCATTGTGTTAAGGCCAGGGACACAAAATTGAAATGTTATCCATTTTAAGTTCAGGCTGTAACAACAAAATGTGGAACAAGTCAAAGGGTGTGAATACTTTCTGAAGGTGCTGTATATTTACACAGCAGACAAAAAAAAATAAGTCATATGTCGTCCGTCTCTGTCCGCTCTCGTGATGATATCCATCTGCTTAAAATAATCTCCTAAAGAACAACAGATTAGAAAGAAAGAGGTTAGAGAGATGACAGGTAGAGGGGAAAGAACAGAGAAAGGGTTAACAGAAAAAAGGGTTAGGCGGAAGTCGTACCTGAACTTTGACCCTGCAGAGACAGTCTGGAGAGGAGAGATGTTCCTCTGTCAGGTGAGATGGGTAGATGACGTAGCACAGCATCAAGTCCTAGAATACAACACACAGACAGGAATCATGCACAATGTATTGATCACATCTTTACTAATACCGCAGAAATCAGCATCCAAATCCATTGGATGTAGTGCTCAATGTTTCTTCAAATTATTTTCGGGACTGAGCAAATTTCAGATCTGCTGAGCGCAAACTTGAACGTTGTGAAAATTCTGTGCAACTTCCAGCGTGTGTTTACTGTAAACACTAAGGCTGTACCCGCTTTAAGTTACAGTTTTAACAGAGGCCAAGTAGGCTACTGTGGCTATTGATCATAATGTAGGCCTACCAGAGTGGTCTACCATAAAAAACAACGGAGAAAATGCATCCCATAACATCTCGCTTTGATCTCAAACAAGCGCATCCACTCATGACCGCCTATGCTGTAAACACAGTCCAGTTCAAAGTAAATGGCACAGATCCATATATGGCAATAGTTTATTTGCATATAGGCCTACTGCAGCTCTGATTGGTTATGCCGCACTGGTCTGTGTAGGGGCTGAGTAGTGCATGTCAATGCAATAGAATCCTACACCTATACGTTCTGCCTACAACAAGATCTCTTGCATAGTTCATTTTGGTATCTAATATTGTGTTGATTCTATTACAATTGCCAAAGAAAAAGGAAACATTGATAGTGTTAACATGGAAAACTCTAGAACAGTGGTCACCAACCTTTTCTGAGTCAAGATCACTGAGTCAAAAATGCAAGCCGAGATCTACCACTCAGACTTAAATAACGTAAGCCTACGCAACATTAACCTATCAATGAGGTTTGTGCAGTAGGCTGTAGGCCCAATATATTAGCTTTGCTTGAATAGCCCTGCCAATGCATGGTTGTTCAGGCCATTTAAAAAATATATATATTTCAAAATTGGAGGTGATCACACTGGTAATAGATCAGTTGTTGTATTACTTGTGAGGCACAGCTGAGTGAGCATACATGTAAATCATTTGCTTTTTATTTTACTGGGCTGATGGTGCCTGCATCTCTGTCAGCGGAGGGAGAGAGCAGCAGATGAGGGTCCGCCTCAACATCCCTCCGCTCTCCCTTTCCTCCACTGACAAAAAAGGAATGGCGAAACAAGTCGCACCGCATTACTTCTGCCACATGCACAAATTCATGTTGTTACTCCTATGGACAGAGAAATGACTTCAATGCGCGCTTTGAGGCAAGCAACACTGAAGCATGCTTGAGAGCACCAGCTGTTCCGGATGACTGTGTGATCACGCTCTCCGTAGCCGATGAAAGTAAGACATTTAAACAGGTCAACATTCACAAAGCCGCAGGAGTAGACGGATTACCAGGATGTGTACTCAGAGCATGCGCTGACCAACTGGCAAGTGTCTTCCCTGACTTTTTCAACCTCTCCCTGACCCAGTTTCTAATACCTTCATGTTTCAAGCAGACCACCATAGTCCCTGTGCCCAAGAACACCAAGGTAACCTGCTTAAATGACTGCAGCCATGAAGTGCTTGGAAAGGTTGGCTCACATTAACACCACCATCCCAGAAACTCTAGAACCACTCCAATTTGCATACCGCCCCAACAGATCCACAGATGACGCAATCTCAATAGCACTCCACACTGACATTTCCCACCTGGACAAAAGGAACACCTACGTGAGAATGCTGTTCATTGACTACAGCTCAGCATTCAACACCATAGAGCCCACAAAGCTCACGGGCTGCCCCCAGGTAGTATGGGTAGGTAACAACACATCTGCCACGCTGACCCCCAACACTGGGGCCCCTCAAGGGTGCGTGCTTAGTCTCCTCCTGTATTCCCTGTTCACCCACGACTGCATGGCCAAGCCCGACTCCAACACC
This sequence comes from Salmo trutta, assembly GCF_901001165.1. NCBI lineage: Eukaryota > Metazoa > Chordata > Actinopteri > Salmoniformes > Salmonidae > Salmo > Salmo trutta. The sequence continues at coordinate 167,938 of NC_042972.1, read as the reverse complement.
ATCATTAAGTTTACAGATGAGACAGCCTATAGGGAGGTCAGAGACCTGGCATTGTCAAATCAAAGTTTATTTGTCACGTGCGCTGAATACAACAGGTGTAGATCTTACAGTGAAATGCTTACTTACAGGCTCTAACCAATAGTGCAAAAAAGGTATTAGGTGAACAATAGGTAAGTAAAGAAATAAAACAACAGTTAAAAGACAGTCTATATACAGTAGAGAGGCTATATACAGTAGAGAGGCTATATACAGTAGTGAGGCTATAAAAGTAGCGAGGCTACATACAGACACCGGTTAGTCAGGCTGATTGAGGTAGTATGTACATGTAAATATGGTTAAAGTGACTATGCATATATGATGAACAGAGAGTAGCAGTAGCGTAAAAGAGGGGTTGGCGGGTGGTGGGACACAATGCAGATAGCCCGGTTAGCCAATGTGCGGGAGCACTGGTTGGTCGGGCCAATTGAGGTAGTATGTACATGAATGTATAGTTAAAGTGACTATGCATATATGATAAACAGATAGCAGCAGCGTAAAAAGAGGGGTTGGGGGCACACAATGCAAATAGTCCGGGTTAGAGGTCGACCGATTATGATTTTTCAACGCCGATACTGGTTATTGGAGGACCAAAAAAGCCGATACCGATTAATTGGCCGATTTTTTAAATTTATTTATAATAATGACAATTACAACAATACTGAATGAACCCTTATTTTAACTTAATATAATACATCAATAAAATCAATTTAGCCTCAAATAAATAATGAAACATGTTCAATTTGGTTTAAATAATGCAAAAACACAGTGTTGGAGAAGAAAGTAAAAGTGCAATATGTGTCATGTAAAAACGTTTAAGTTCCTTGCTCAGAACATGAGAACATATGAAAGCTGGTGGTTCCTTTTAACATGAGTCTTCAATATTCCCAGGTAAGAAGTTTTAGGTTGTAGTTATTATAGGAATTATAGGACTATTTCTCTCTATACAATTTGTATTTCATATACCTTTGACTATTGGATGTTCTTATAGGCACTTTAGTATTGCCAGTGTAACAGTATAGCTTCCATCCCTCTCGTCACTCCTACTTGGGCTCGAACCAGGAACACATCGACAACAGCCACCCTCGAAGCAGCGTTACACATGTAGAGGAAGGGGAACAACTACTCCAAGTCTCATAGCGAGTGACGTTTGAAACGCTATTAGCGCGCACCCGGCTAACTAGCTAGCCATTTCATATCGATTACACCAGCCTAATCTTGGGAGTTGATAGGCTTGAAGTCATAAACAGCGCAATGCATTGCGAAGAGCTTCTGGCAAAACACACGAAAGTGCTATTTTGAATGAATGCTTACGAGCCTGCTGCTGCCTACCATCGCTCAGTCAGACTGCTCTATCAAATCATAGACTTAATTATAACATAATAACACACAGAAATACGAGCCTTAGGTCATTAATATGGTCGAATCCGGAAACTATCACGTTTATTCTTTCAGTGAAATACGGAACCGTTCCGTATTTAACCTAACGGGTGGCATCCATAAGTCTAAATGTTCCTGTTACATTGTGTGGTGGATGAACCAGAATTAGTTGGGTAACATAGATAATTAAGATGTTTTATTAGTATAATATGCTTATGTGAGATACTTGTCATTAGAAAGTGTCCTTTGGACTCTGGTGTCTTTCAGTTGCACGTTTCCCTCAGCTGGGGCTCAGTCACTTGGGGCCCAGAGAGGGGAGAGGTCAGACTTGTTTTTTACATGTCTCTGTTGCTATGCAGAATATCAGACAGGGAGGACAGAATGAAATATTGTCTTCATATGTGAGTGTCTTTACCTATTCTTAAACCATGTGAAGGGATGGCGTGATTAATGGGTAACCAATTATTTGTCTCCACAATGTCTGTGCGCAGGTCACTCCCCTCAGTGAGCTTGTCCAGGAGTGGGAACAAGAGGTGTCTTACTGAGGATGGGCCTCTGAGATAGCACTGACAAAGGAGATTTATGATGTATTTTGATAAGAACGCCTAAAAAGCATTCCAGAGGACATGAGCTAATGGTTCTGTTCTATACCGTACCAGGGAGGGACGGTTCTAGGGAGACCAGACACCGGTCTATATAATGAACACTGTTGAGATAGCAGTTGCTGTCTGCTGTGCTTTATAGATATCTTTTCATACAAAACTTAACCTTTGTGAACTGTTCCTAAGATTTGTGGTTCGTCAATGTACGTTGAAGGGGTGGTTCTTGGGTATAAAATATCTCAGTAGCCATTGTGTTAAAACCTTCCTGGTTCATTCGAGAGAGTGCATTATTGAAGGTCAAAGTACTTTTGCAAAAGTATCTTAAGTATTAAAGATGTAGTTTAACTCAGACTGGTGTGTTTGTAACTCTCCTCATTTGGTAATGCAGAAATTAGCCACCACAATTGCACAACCTTCAATGTTATGTCATAATTAATTTGTAAGTCGCTCTGGTTAAGAGCGACTTAAGAACTCATGAACTGGCAAATCTGGTGCAGTTCATGAGGAGGAGATGCACTGCAGTACTTAATGCAGCTGGTGACCACACCAGAAACTGACTTACTTTTGATTTCAACCCCCCCCTTTGTTCAGGGACACATTATTCAATTTCTGTTAGTCACATGTCTGTGGAACTTGTTCAGTTTATGTCTCAGTTGTTGAATCTTGTTACGTTCATACAAATATTTACACACGTTAACCTTTATTTACACATGTTAACCTAAGTTTACATACACTAAGTTGACTGTGTCTTTAAACAGCTTGGAAAATTCCAGAAAATTATGTCATGGCTTTAGAAGCTTCTGATAGGCTAATTGACATCAGTTGAGTCAATTGGAGGTGTACCTATGGATGTACTTCAAGGCCTACCATCAAACTCCGTGCCTCTTTGCTTGACATCATGGGAAAATCAAAAGAAATCAGCCAAGACCTCAGAAAAAAATTGCAGACCTCCACAAGTCTGGTTCATCCTTGGGAGTAATTTCCAAACGCCTGAAGGTACCACATTCATCCGTACAAACAATAGTACGCAAGTATAAACACCATGGGACCACGCAGCCGTCATACCGCTCAGGAAGGAGCCGCGTTCTGTCTCCTAGAGATGAACGTACTTTGGTGCGAAAAGTGCAAATCAATCCCAGAACAACATAAGACTATATACTATACATTACATATAGTAACTACTACATAGACTATATACTACACAATACATATACATATTACATTGACTACATCCTACACACTCCGTATACTTACAATAATATATACTACACAGTACATAGACTACATGAAATTTCAATCAAATGTATTTATAGAGCCCTTCTTACATCAGCTGATGTCACAAAGTGATCTACAGAAACCCAGAATAAAACCTCAAACAGCAAGCAATGCAGGTGTAGAAGTACGGTGGATAGGAAAAACTCCCTAGAAAGGCCAAAACCTAGGAAGAAACCTAGAGAAGAACCAGGCTATGAGGGGTGGCCAGTCCTCTTCTGGCTGTGCCGGGTGGAGATAACAGAACATGGCCAAGATGTTCAAATGTTCACAGATGACCAGCAGGGTCAAATAATAATAATCACAGTGGTTTTCGAGGGTGCAACAGGTCAGTACCTCAGGACCTAACATCCCACACACTCCATATACTTACCATAATACATACACACTACACACAGCATATACTAACTACTGCATAGACTATATACTACACATTACATATATATACACACCACATACACTACATATACTAACTACTACATAGACTACATAATGCACACTCCATATACGTACCATAATATATACACTACACACTGCATATACTAACTATAATACAACTCCATATTAGAAAGGTTTTCTTAATGTTTTGTTCACTCAGTGTATTTCTACATCTTATTTCTATGTACAACACTGTCAGAGGTATCTGTCAGGTGAAATGGGTAGATACAGCATCAACTCCTGGAATACCATACGGTTGATTTATAGTTACTTTGTATATGTTATTGTGGAGAACATATTTTTGTATTAAGGGAAGATACCGCCATGAATATGCCCCAAGGCTAGGTAGGGGTGTATACAAATAATTAAATTAGAAATAACATTGTAATTCTATGGTGGGCTGGACCCAGGTAGTAAGGTGAAGGTGTGTTACCTTGGAAACGTTGCCGGTAATCCTACTGAGAGCAGCCAGAGACCTCCAGCTGAACGGACGGAGAGCCCCTCCCCTACATGGCTGGTCTACCTTCTCCACCACCACAGAATAACTAGAGGGAGATAAATATTTCACATAAACACTATTTAAACAATTACTGGATCTCAATGGAAATGTTAATGTACTGTAATTCATACAAACCTTGCATGGTAGAAAGGTGGTCCTTTTCGGTAAAGCACTGCATGGAAGAGAAAATACAGTACAAGACAATAAGACTAAGAATTATCATAGCATCTCACATCTGAGTGTCTAGTGTTTTATAGCTGGAGGATCACAGTCAACCCATTCAGCTAACAGTGCAACAAGGTCTATACTGCAAACATTCAGATTCAACCCATTAAACTAACAGAGAAACTGTACCGCCAGTCAACCCATTAAACTAACAGAGAAACTGTACCGCCAGTCAACCCATTAAACTAACAGAGAAACTGTACCGCCAGTCAACCCATTAAACTAACAGAGAAACTGTACCGCCAGTCAACCCATTAAACTAACAGAGAAACTGTACCACCAGTCAACCCATTACAAAAAAGAGAGATCATGAGCAGATGAGCCACTTAATTTTTCAGCATGTTTTACAAAAAGATAGATTTAGAGTTGGATAAACTTGGATAAAATCTAATTTTATTTGTCACATACACATGTTTAGCAGATGTTATTTCGGGTGTAGCGAAATGCATGTAGGACATACATACAGGATTCTTATTCCCAAGGACTATAGAGCAAATGCTCTGGCAAACCAACAACCAGCAAAAGAAACAGAAACCTGAACCTACCATCCAACCTGGAACTGAGTGAGTCATATTTAGTCTGAAGCTACTTTTAAAGCCAAGAAGAAAAAGACATCACAATAATCTATTTTAATTTAAAAGGACTGGATACTAAATTAAGGCTACCAAGCTTACTAGGACAGAACAGATCCAGATACAACTTCAATTAGCACTGTGGTGTGAAGTAAGAGGTGTCAAAGCCCTTGAGCCCAACAATTGCAGGAGAGTTGCAGGAAGCTCCATGGCTTCCCCCTGTGCAGAGGTTATCACAATATAGTACCCCTTGGATGAAATTTTTTTAATAAAAAATGAGAAGGCACAGAGACACTTTTTTGTAGAGGTGGCCACCCGGCCAAACTGAACAATCGGGGGAGAAGGGCCTTGGTCAGGGAGGTGGCCAATAACACGATGGCCACTCTGACAGAGCTGCAGAGCTCCAGAGTTTCTCTGTGGAGATGGGAGAACCTTCCAGAAGGACAACCATGTCTGCAGCACTCCACCAATCAGGACTTTATGGTTGAGTGGACAGTCAGAAGCCACTCCTCAATAAAAGGCACGACAGCCCGCTTGGAGTTTGCCAAAAGGCACCTAAAGGACTCTGACCATAAGAAACAAGATTCTCTGGTCTGAAGAAACCAAGATTGAACTCTTTGGCCTGAATGCCAAGTGTCACGTCTAGAGAAAAGCTGGCACCATCCCTATGGTGAAGAATGGTAGTGGCAGCATCATGCTGTAGGGATGTTTTCAGTGGCAGGGAATGGGAGACTAGTCAGAATCGAGGGAAAGATGAACGGAGCAAAGTACAGAGAGATTCTTGATGAAAACCTGCTCCAGAGGGCTCAGGACCTCAGACTGGGGCAAAGATTGTAACATTCTCTGTTTCACGGAAACATGGCTCACTCGGGATACGTTAGAGTCGGTACAGCCGCCTGTTTTTTTCACGCATCGCGCCGTCAGAAACAAACATCTATCTGGTAAGAAGAAGAAGGGGGTGTATGCCTTATGATGAACGAGTTGTGGTGTGATCATAACAACATACAGGAACTCAAGTCCTTTTGTTCAGCTGACCTAGAATTCCTTACAATCAAATGCCGATTGCATTATCTACCAAGAGAATTCTCTTCGATTATAATCACAGTCGTGTATATCCCCCCCAAGCAGACACCTCGACAGCCCTGAAAGAACTTCATTGGACTCTATGTAAACTGGAAACCACACATCCTGAGGCTGCATTTATTGTAGCTGGGGATTTTAACAAGACTAATCTGAAAACAAGGCTCCCTACATTTTATCAGCATATCGAATGCGCGACCCGGGCTGGCAAAATTCTGGATCATCGCTACTCTAACTTCCGCGACGCATACAAAGCCCTACCTCGCCCTCCTTTCGGCAAATCTGACCACGACTCCATTTTGTTACTCCCAGCCTATAGACAGAAACTAAAACAGGAAACGCCCATGCTCAGGTCTGTTCAACGCTGGTCCGACCAATCGGATTCCACGCTTCAAGACTGCTTCGATCACGTGGACTGGGATATGTTCCGCATAGCGTCGAACAACATTGATGTACACGCTGATTCGGTGAGCGAGTTTATTAGCAAGTGCATCGGTGATGTTGTACCCACGGCGACAATTAAAACCTTCCCCAACCAGAAACCGTGGATTGATGGCAGCATTCGCGCAAAACTGAAAGCGCGAACCACTGCTTTCAATCAGGGCAAGGCGACCGAAAACATGACCGAACACAAACAGTGTAGCTATTCCCTCCGCAAGGCAATCAAATAAGCTAAGCGTCAGTATAGAGACAAAGTGGAGTTGCAATTCAACGGCTCAGACACGAGAGGTATGTGGCAGGGTCTACAGCCAATGACGGACTACAAAAAGAAAACCAGCCCCGTCGCGGACACCGACGTCTTGCTCCCAGACAAACTAAACAAATTCTTTGCTCGCTTTGAGGACAATACAGTGCCACTGACAAAGCCCGCTACCAAAACCTGCTGACTCTCTTTCACCGCAGCCAACGTGAGTAAAACATTTAAACGTGTTAACCCTCGCAAGGCTGCCGGCCCAGACGGCATCCCTAGCCGCGTCCTCAGAGCATGCGCAGACCAGCTGGCTGGCTGGTGTTTACGGACATATTCAATCAATCCCTATCCCAGTCTGCTGTTCCCACATGCTTCAAGAGGGCCACCAATGTTCCTGTTCCCAAGAAAGCTAAGATAACTGAGCTAAACGACTATCGCCCCGTAGCACTCACCTCCGTCATCATGAAGTGCTTTGAGAGACTAGTCACCTCCACCCTACCTGACACCCTAGACCCACTCCAATTTGCTTACCGCCCCAATAGGTCCACAGACAATGCAATCACACTGCCCTAACCCATCTGGACAAGAGGAATACCTATGTAAGAATGCTGTTCATCGACTACAGCTCAGCATTTAACACCATAGTACCCTCCAAACTCGTCATTAACCTCGAGACCCTGGGTCTCGACCCCGCCCTGTGCAACTGGGTCCTGGACTTTCTGACGGGATGCCCCCAGGTGGTGAGGGTAGGAAACAACATCTCCACCCCGCTGATCCTCAACACTGGGGCCCCACAAGGGTGCGTTCTCAGCCCTCTCCTGTACTCCCTGTTCACCCATGACTGTGTGGCCATGCACGCCTCCAACTCAGTCATCAAGTTTGCAGATGACACTACAGTGGTAGGCTTGATTACCAACAACGACGAGACGGCCTACAGGGAGGAGGTGAGGGACTTCGGAGTGTGGTGTCAGGAAAATAACCTCACACTAAACGTCAACAAAACAAAGGAGATGAACTTCAGGGACTTCAGGAAACAGCAGAGGGAGCACCCCCATATCCACATCGACGGGACTGTAGTGGAGAAGGTGGAAAGTTAAGTTCCTCGGCATACACATCACGGACAAACTGAAATGGTCCACCCACACAGACAGCATGGTGAAGAAGGCGCAACAGCGCCTCTTCAACCTCAGGAGGCTGAAGAAATTTGGCTTGTCACCAAAAACACTCACAAAGCTTTACAGATAAACAATCGCGAGCATCCTGTCGGGCTGTATCACCGCTTGGTACGGCAACTGCTCCGCCCACAACCGTAAGGCTCTCCAGAGGGTAGTGAGGTCTGCACAACGCATCACTGGGGGCAAACTACCTGCCCTCCAGGACACCTACACCACCCGATGTCACAGGAAGGCCAAAAAGATCAAGGACAACAACCACCCGAGCCACTGCCTGTTCACCCCGCTATCATCCAGAAGGCGAGGTCAGTAGAGGTGCATCAAAGCTGGGTCCGAGAGACTGAAAAACAGCTTCTATCTCAAGGCCATCAGACTGTTAAACAGCCATCACTAACATTGAGTGGCTGCTGCCAACATACTGACTCAAATCTCTAGCTACTTTAATAATAAAAAATTGGATGTAATAAATGTATCACGAGTCACTTTAAACAATGCCACTTCATATAATGTTTACATACATTACTCATCTCATATACTGTACTCTATACCATCTACTGCATCTTGCCTATGCCGTTCAGCCATCGCTCATCCATATATTTATATGTACACATTCTTATTCATTCCTTTACACTTGTGTGTATAAGGTAGTTGTTGTGAAATTGTTAGATTACTTGTTAGATATTACTGCATGGTCGGAACTAGAAGCACAAGCATTTCTCTACACTCGCATTAACATCTGCATGTTACCAATAAAATTTGATTTGAAGTTCACCTTAAATCAAATTTTCTTTGTCACATACACGTGTTTAGCACGTTTTTGCGTGTGTTGCGAAATGCTTGTGCTTCTAGTTCCTGACAGTGTAGCAGTATTGAACAAGTTATATCTAACAATTTCACAACAAATACCTAATACACACAAATCTAAGTTTAAAAAATTAAGAATATATAAATATATGGATGAGCAATGTCAGAGTGGCATAGACTGAGATACAATTGATATGAGATGAGTGGTGCATGATATGTAAACATTATTAAAGTGACTGGTGTTCCATTTATTAAAGTGGCCAATGATTTCAAGTCTATGTACAGTCGTGGCGAAAAGTTTTGAGAATGACACAAATATATATTTTCACAAAGTTTGCTGCCTCAGTGTCTTTAGATATTTTTGTCAGATGTTACTATGGAATACTGAAGTATAATTACAAGCATTTCATAAGTATCAAAGGCTTTTATTGACAATTACATGAATTTGATGCAAAGAGTCAATATTTGCAGTGTTGACCCTTCTTTTTCAAGACCTCTGCAATCCGCCCTGGCATGCTGTCAATTAACTTCTGGGCCACATCCTGACTGATGGCAGCCCATTCTTGCATAATCAATGCTTGGAGTTTGTCAGAATTTGTGGGTTTTTGGTTGTCCACCCGCCTCTTGAGGATTGACCACAAGTTCTCAATGGAATTAAGATCTGGGCAGTTTCCTGGCTATGGACCCAAAATATCGATGTTTTGTTCCCCGAGCCACTTAGTTATCACTTTTTCCTTATGGCAAGTTGCTCCATCATGCTGGAAAAGGCATTGTTCGTCACCAAACTGTTCCTGGATGGTTGGGAGAAGTTGCTCTCGGAGGATGTGTTGGTACCATTCTTTATTCATGGCTGTGTTCTTAGGCAAAAGTGTGAGTGAGCCCACTCCCTTGGCTGAGAAGCAACCCCACACATGAATGGCCTCAGGATGCTTTACTGTTGGCATGACACAGGACTGATGGTAGCGCTCACCTTGTCTTCTCCGGACAAGCTTTTTTCTGGATGCCCCAAACAATCGGAAAGGGGATTCATCAGAGAAAATGACTTTACCCAAGTCCTCAGCAGTCCAATCCCTGTACCTTTTGCAGAATATCAGTCTGTTCCTGATGTTTTTCCTGGAGAGAAGTGGCTTCTTTGCTGCCCTTCTTGACACCAGGCCATCCTCCAAAAGTCTTCGCCTCACTGTGCGTGCAGATGCACTCACACCTGCCTGCTGCCATTCCTGAGCAAGCTCTGTACTGGTGGTGCCCCGATCCCGCAGCTGAATCAACTTTAGGAGACGGTCCTGGCGCTTGCTGGCCTTTCTTGGGTGCCCTGAAGCCTTCTTCATAACAATTGAACCGCTCTCCTTGAAGATCTTGATGATCCGATTAATGGTTGATTTAGGTGCAATCTTACTGGCAGCAATATCCTTGCCTGTGAAGCCCTTTTTGGGCAAAGCAATGATGACGGCACGTGTTTCCTTGCAGGTAACCATATTTGACAGAGGAAGAACAATGATTCCAAGCACCACCCTCCTTTTGAAGCTTCCAGTCTGTTATTCGAACTCAATCAGCATGACAGTGTGATCTCCAGCCTTGTCCTCGTCAACACTCACACCTGTGTTAAAACCTGTTATGGCTAGGGGGCAGTATTTTCACGGCCGGATAAAAAACGTACCCGATTTAATCTGATTATTACTCCTGCCCAGAAACTAGAATATGCATATAATTATTAGCTTTGGATAGAAAACACTCCAAAGTTTCTAAAACTGTTTGAATGGTATCTGTGAGTATAACAGAACTCATTTGGCAGGCCAAAACCTGAGAAGATTCTGTACAGGAAGTACCCTGTCTGACCATTTCTTGCCCTTCTTGATTATCTCTATCCATTACAGGGGATCTCGGCTATTACGTGACACTTCCTACGGCTCCCATGGGATCTCAGAAGGCGGCAAAAAGCTGAATCGTGGCTTTGCAGGCTCTGGCTGAAAAACATTAGCGCGTTTGGATAGTGGCCAGTAACAGTACTATGAGACTCAGGCTCGTGCACGAGGGGATAGCATGCTTTTATTTTCTCTCTCTTTGTACGTATACACGCTTTCCCGGTCGGAATATTATCGCTTTTTTACGAGAAAAATGGCATAAAAATTGATTTTAAACAGCGGTTGACATGCTTCGAAGTACGGTAATGAAATATTTAGAAATCTTTTGTCACGAAATGCGCCATGCTCGTGACCCTTATTTACACTTCGGATAGTGTCTTGAACGCACGAACAAAACGCCGCTGTTTGGATATAACTATGGATTATTTTGGACCAAACCAACATTTGTTATTGAAGTAGAAGTCCTGGGAGTGCATTCTGACGAAGAACACCAAAGGTAATCAAACTTTTCTAATAGTAAATCGGAGTTTGGTGAAGGATAAACTTGCTGGGTGTCTAAATAGCTAGCCCTGTGATGCCGGGCTATCTACGGAGAATATTGCAAAATGTGCTTTCACCGAAAAGCTATTTTAAAATCGGACATATCGAGTGCATAGAGGAGTTCTGTATCTATAATTCTTAAAATTATTTTTATGTTTTTTGTGAACGTTTATCGTGAGTAATTTAGTAAATTCACTGGAAGTTTGCGGGGGGTATGCTAGTTCTGAACGTCACATGCTAATGTAAAAAAGCTGGTTTTTGATATAAATATGAACTTGATTGAACAAAACATGCATGCATTGTATAACATAATGTCCTAGGGTTGTCATCTGATGAAGATCATCAAAGGTTAGTGCTGCATTTAGCTGTGGTTTTGTTTTTTGTGACATTAAATGCTAGCTTGAAAAATGGGTGTCTGATTATTTCTGGCTGGGTACTCTGCTGACATAATCTAATGTTTTGCTTTCGATGTAAAGCCTTTTTGAAATCGGACAGTGTGGTTAGATTAACGAGAGTCTTGTCTTTAAAATGCTGTAAAATAGTCATATGTTTGAAAAATGGAAGTTTTCGGATTTTAGAGGAGTTTGTATTTCGCGCCACGCCCATCACTGGATATTGGAGCAGGTGTTCCGCTAGCGGAACGTCTAGATGTAAGAGGTTAACTTCTTAGGGCTAGGGGGCAGTATTGACACGGCCGGATAAAAAAACGTACCCGATTTAATCTGGTTACTACTCCTGCCCAGTAACTAGAATATGCATATAATTATTGGCTTTGCTTAGAAAACACCCTAAAGTTTCTAAAACTGTTTGAATGGTGTCTGTGAGTATAACAGAACTCATTTGGCAGGCAAAAACCTGAGAAGGTTTCATGCAGGAAGTGGCCTGTCTGACAAGGTGTTGTTGTTCTTGCTTCTGTTTATTGAAGAGTCAGGATCTTAGCTGTAACGTGACACTTCCTACGGCTCCAATAGGCTCTCAGAGCCCGGGAAAAACCTGAACGATGACGAGGCAGCCTCTGGCTGAAACACATTATCGCCTTTGCCAAAGTGGCCCATCAGAGGACAAAGGGCTTAGGCTCGTGCCCGAGTCGACCCAGTGATATATTTTCTTTCGGCTGTTTACCTAATTGCAGATTCCCGGTCGGAATATTATCGCTTTTTTACGAGAAAAATTGCATAAAAATTTATTTTAAACAGCGGTTGACATGCTTCGAAGTACGGTAATGAAATATTTAGAAATCTTCTGTCACGAAATGCGCCGTGCGCACGACCGTTATTTACCATTGGGATAGTGTCTAGAACGCACGAACAAAACGTCGCTGTTGGAACATAACTATGGATTATTTTGGACCAAACCTACATTTGTTATTGAAGTAGAAGTCCTGGGAGTGCATTCTGACGAAGAACAGGAAAGGTAATCAAACTTTTCTAATAGAAAATCTGACTTTGGTGAAGGCTAAACATGGTGGGTGTCTAAATAGCTAGCCCTGTGATGCCGGGCTATCTACTTAGAATATTGCAAAATGTGCTTTCACCGAAAAGCTATTTTAAAATCGGACATATCGAGTGCATAGAGGAGTAATGTATCTATAATTCTTAAAATAATTGTTATGCTTTTTGTGAACGTTTATTGTGAGTAATTTAGTAAATTGTTAGTAAATTCATCGGAAGTTTGCGGGGGGTATGCTAGTTCTGAACGTCACATGCTAATGTCAAAAGCTGGTTTTTGATATAAATATGAACTTGATTGAACAAAACATGCATGTATTGTATAACATAATGTCCTAGGTGTGTCATCTGATGAAGATCATCAAAGGTTAGTGCTGCATTTAGCGGTCTTCTGGGTTTTTGTGACATATGCTAGCTTGAAAAATGGGTGTCTGATTATTTCTGGCTGGGTACTCTGCTGACATAATCTAATGTTTTGCTTTCGTTGTAAAGCCTTTTTGAAATCGGACAGTGTGGTTAGATTAGCGAGAGTCTTGTCTTTAAATAGCTGTAAAATAGTCATATGTTTGAGAAATTGAAGTAATAGCATTTCAAAAGGTATTTGAAAATCGCGCCACAGGATTCAACTGGCTGTTACGTAGGTGGGACGAATTCGTCCCGCCGGTCCTAGAGAGGTTAAACAGCGTTTGACATGCTTCGAAGTACGGTAATAGAATATTTTGAATTTTTTTGTCACGAAACACGTCGGGCGCGTCACCCTTCTTTACCCTTCGGATAGTATCTTGAACGCACAAACAAAACGCCGCTATTTGGATATAACTATGGATTATTTGGAACCAAACCAACATTTGTTATTGAAGTAGAAGTCCTGGGAATGCATTCTGACGAAGAACAGCAAAGGTAATCAAACTTTTCTAATAGTAAATCGGAGTTTGGTGAGTACCACACTTGGTGGGTGTCAAAATAGCTAGCCCGTGATGGCCGGGCTATCTACTCAGAATATTGCAAAATGTGCTTTCACCGAACGTTTATCGTGAGTAATTTAGTAAATTCACCGGAAGTGTTCGGTGGGAATGCTAGTCACATGCTAGTCACATGCTAATGTAAAAAGCTGGTTTTTGATATAAATATGAACTTGATTGAACAAAACATGCATGTATTGTATAACATAATGTCCTAGGATTGTCATCTGATGAAGATCATCAAAGGTTAGTGCTGCATTTAGCTGTGGTTTGGGTTTATGTGACATTATATGCTAGCTTGAAAAATGGGTGTCTGATTATTTCTGGCTGGGTACTCTGCTGACATAATCTAATGTTTTGTTTTCGTTGTAAAGGCTTTTTGAAATCGGACAGTGTGGTTAGATTAACGAGAGTCTTGTCTTTAAAATGCTGTAAAATAGTCATATGTTTGAGAAATTGAAGTAATAGCATTTCTAAGGTATTTGAATATCGCGCCACGGGATTACACTGGCTGTTGAGTAGGTGGCCCAGAGAGGTTAAGCTGGAGGCCCTGGGTCTCAACCCCGCCCTGTGCAATTGGGTCCTGGACTTCCTGACGGGACACCCCCAAGTGGTGAAGGTAGGAAACAACAGCTCCACTTCGCTGATCCTCAACACTGGGGCCCCACAAGGGCGCGTGCTCAGCCCCCTTCTGTACTCCATGTTCACCCATGACTGCGTGGCCATGCACGCCTCCAACTCAATCATCAAGTTTGCAGACGACAAGTAGGCTTGATTACCAACAACGATGAAACAGCCTACAGGGAGGAGGTGAGGGCTCTGAGAGTGCGGTGTCAGGAAATTAACCTCACACGCAATGTCAACAAAACAAAGGAGATGATCGTGGACTTCAGGAAACAGCAGAGGGAGCACCCGCCTGATCTATATTTACAGGACACCAGTGGAGAAGGTGGAAAGTTCCTCACCGATAAACTTAAATGTTCCACCCACACAGACAGTGTGGTGAAGAAGGTGCAACAGCGCCTCTTCAACCTCAGGAGGCTGAAAAAATTTGGTTTGTCACCTAAAATCCTCACAAACTTTTATAGATGCACAATTGAGAGCATCCTGTCGGGCTGTATCACCGTCTGGTAGGGCAACAACTGCAGGGCTCTCCAGAGGGTGGTGCGGTCTGCCCAACGCATCACTGGGGGCAAACTACCTGCCCTCCAAGACACCAATGTCAAAGGAAGGCCAAAAAGATAATCAAGGACAACATCCACCAAAGCCACTGCCTGTTCACCCCGCTATCATCCAGAAGGCGAGGTCAGTGCTGGTGCATCAGAAGGTGAGGTCAGTGCTGGTGCATTAAAGCTGGGAGCCGAGAGACTGAAAAACAGCTTCTATCTTAAGGCCATCAGACCGTTAAATAGCTATCACTAGCACAGAGAGACTGCAGCCTACAGTCGTGGCCAAAAGTTTTGAATGACACAAATATTAATTTTCATAAAGTTTGTATGATGGCAATTTGCATATACTCCAGAATGTTATGAAGAGTGATCAGATGAATTGCAATTAATTGCCAAGTCCCTCTTTGACATGCAAATGAACTGAATCCCCCAAAAAGATTTCCACTGCATTTCAGCTCTGCCACAAAAAGACCAGCTGACATCATATCAGTGACTCTCTCATTAATGAGCTTGGAGGGTACTATGGTATTGAATGCTGTGCTATTGTCAATGAAAAGCATTCTTACATAGGTATTGCTCTTGTCCAGAAGGGATAGGGCAATGTGCAGGCAATTGCATCGTCTCTGGACCTATTGGGGCAGTAAGCAAAGTGGGTCTAGGGTGATAGGTAAGGTGGAGGTGATATGATTCTTGGCTAGTCTCTCAAAGCACTTCATGATGATAGAAGTGAGTGCAATGGGGCGATAGTCATTTAGTTCAGTTACTTTTGCATTCTTGGGAACAGGGACGATGGTGGCTATCTTGAAGCATGTGGGGACAGCAGACTTGGATAGGGAGAGATTAAAAATGTCCGTAAACACACCAGCCAGCTGGTCTGTGCATGCTCTGAGGACGCGGCTAGAGATGCCGCCTGGGCCGGCAGCCTTGAGAGGGTTAACACGTTTAAATGTCTTACGTCGGCCACAGAGAAGGAGAGCCCACAGTCCTTGGTAGCGGGCCGTGTCGGTGGCACTGTTAAAAGAAAAATCTACCGTTTCCAGCTACAACAGTCATTTACAAGATTAACAATGTCTACACTGTATTTCTCATCAATTTGAGGGACAAAAAAAATGTGCTTTTCTTTCAAAAACTATGTCTAAGGGACACCAAACTTTTGAAAGGTAGTGTGAACACACACACACACACACACACACACACACTTGGCAAGGGCACTAGAACAGTCTACAATTAATGAATTATTAACTCACTGAGGTCAGTCCCGTACTTCACCCCAGGCTTGGGCACCCACCCCCTGCTGCGGAAGTAATGGTAGGCCATGTATGACGTCTCAAAGTGGGGCTGAACCGACCGGAACATCTCCCAGAGCTGGAGCACCGACAATGGCTCCTGAAGAGGAAGTCAGAATAAGCAAGACTCGCACTAAACAAACATGCACCATAACAGCAAAGGCTTTAGTTAATAAGACGTATATGTTTATAAGACTGTAGCTTCTTACCTCATTGTAGTAAACTGAAAGGCATCCTAATGCATAGACCAAGAAGAAAGCCTGAAAGAAGAAAATAAATGTTCAAAAGATCAGGAAAAAGAGGAGAAATACAGTGCAGTCTTAGAGGGAGGAGCCTATTCCTAACGTTTAAAATGGCATCTATCCCATTGATCAGTGGTCACGATTGCGTGAGCGACTGGTCTATCTCCAAGCCTTTCCTAGTTGATCGCCAAACATTTCTGTAAAAAGCCCAATGATAAAGCCTTGCATTCCTATTTTGTTTAGCTCTGTCTGGTAGCGGTAGGTGCACTTGATTCAGCTGACCAGCGCAGCGGGTAGTCAAAGTGTTCTGATTTTGAACCATTTCATGTGTCTGAAGGTACAAACTCCGCCTACCGGGCGGGCCTAGAGAGCAAATCAAGTGCACTTATAGGCCTAACTGTCACGTCCTGACCAGCAGAGGGAGTAGTTGTTTAGTATTTGGTCAGGACGTGGCAGAAGTTGTATGTAGTTTCTAGTTGTTCTGTTTCTGTGTTAGTCTGTGTGACTCCCGGATATCGGATATCGTTGTTCCTGATTGGGAGTCATATATTAGGTGTGTGTTTTTCTCTTGGGGTTGTGGGTTGTTTATTTTGCACTGCTGTAAGTATCTATATAGCCTGTAGAACTGTCGGTTTGTCCTTCGTTATTTTCTTGTTTTTCCGTGTTGTCATTATTTAATAAATTATGATGTTGAGCACGCAATCCGCTGCGCCTTGGTCTTCTCTACAGTACGACAACCGTTACACTAGCGCTAGCCTATCAAATAGCTCAGATCACCTGCAGCTTCCACGATCCCACAGCGAAGTTGATAGTCAACTACATCTCCTGATGTAATGGAGGTAATTGGTAACTTAAAGATATCAGCAGCAGGTCATGATGAGATTGGTGCCTCTTTGGTGAAATCAGTGTCTTCCTCGATTACTGAGCCTCTAACGTACAATGCATTCGGAAGGTATTTAGACCCCTTCCTTTTCTCCACATTTTGTTACGTTGCAGCCTTATTCTAAAATGGATTAAATCTATATTTTTTCCCGTCATCAATCTACACACAATACCCCATAATGACAAAGCAAAAACAGGTTTTTAGAAATGTTTGCAAATGTATTTAAAAAAAAACAGAAAAATCTTATTTGCATAAGTATATGGACCCTTAGCTATGAGCCTCGAAATTCAGCTCAGGTGCATTCTGTTTCCATTGACCATCCTTGAGATGTTTCTACAAATTGATTGGAGTCCACCTGTGGTAAATTCAACTGATTGGATATGATTTCTCTGACCGTGCATGTCAGAGAAAAACCAAGCCATGAGGTTGAAGGAATTGTCCGTACAGCTCTGAGACAGAATTGGGTCAAGGCACAGATCTGGGGAAGGGTAACAAGACATTTCTGCAGCATTGAAGCAAGAACACAGTGGCCTCCATCATTCTTAAAAGGAAGACGTTCGGAACCACCAAGACTCTGGCTAGAGCTGGCCGCCCGGGCAAACAGCAATCGGGGGAGAAGGGCCTTGGTCAGGGAGGTGACCAAGAACCCGATGGTCACTGACAGAGCTCCAGAGTTACTCTGGAGATGGGAGAACCTTCCAGAAGGACAACCATCTCTGCAGCACCAACAATCAGGCCTTTATGCTAGTGTGTCCAGACGGAAGCCACTCCTCAGCAAAAAAGCACATGACAGCCCGCTTGGAGTTTGCCAAAAGGCATCTAAAGGACTCTCAGACCATGAGTAACAAGATTCTCTGGTCTGATGAAAACAAGATTGGCCTGAATGCCAAGTGTCACGTCTGAAGGAAACCGGGCACTATCCCTATGGTGAAGCATGGTGGTTGCAGCGTCATGCTGTGGGGATGTTTTTCAGCGGCAGGGACTGGGACACTTGTCAGGATCGAGGGAAAGATGAACGGAGCAAAGTACAGAGAGATCCTTGATTAAAACCTGCTCCAGAGCGCTATGGACCTCAGACTGGGGCAAAGGTCACCTTCCAACAGGACAACAACCCTAACCACATAGCCAAGACAATGCAGGAGTGGCTTCGGACAAGTCTCTGAATGTCCTTGAGTGGCCCAGCCAGAGGCTGGACTTGAACACGATCGAACATCTGTGGAGAGACCTGAAAATAGCTGTGCAGCGACTCTCCTAATCCAACCTGACAGAGCTTGAGAGGATCTGCAGAGAAGAACGGGAGAAACTCCCCAAATACAGGTGTGCCAAGCTTGTAGCATCATACCCAAGATGACTCAAGGCTGTAATCACTGCCAAAGGTGCATCAACAAAGTCCTGAGTAAAGGGTCTGAATTATTCTTCTGTAAATGTGATACTTTGTTAATTTTTTATAAATTTGCTAACATTTCTAATAATCTGTTTTTGCTTTGTCATTATGGGGTATTGTGATGTCATTATGGTGTATTGTGTGTAGATTTGACGAGGGAAATAAACAATTTAATCAATTTTAGAATAAGGCTGTAATGTAACAAAATGTGGAAAAAGTCAAGGGGTCTGAATACTTTCCGAATGCACTGTATACCTCACGTGTTGAAATATCATTTTAAAATGGTTGGTGAAGAACAACATTGGCAGGGCAATTCAAGCACAGCCAATATGCAGTGATAATGTATTGGGCCTATAGCCAACTGCACAAACCTCATTGCTACAGTACTTTTTAATAGGTTAATGTTGCATAGGCTTACGATTTTTTTAAAGTAATTTAAAAAAAGTTTGAGCAGTAGATCTCGGCATGCATTTTGACTCAGAAAGTGATCTTGGCTCAGAAAAGGTTGCTTTACAACACTCTAGATAATGGCACTCTAGTGCACTAGGGGCACAGTATTGGTGGTGCTAGTGGAGGTGTCATCAGGACAGGGAGGGTGGTGGGGACAGAGGACAGGTAGGGTGGTGGGGACAGAGGACAGGTAGGGTGGTGGGGACAGAGGACAAGGGAGGGTTGTGGGGACAAGGGAGGGTTGTGGGGACAGTGGACAGGGAGGGTGGTGGGGACAGTGGACAGGGAGGGTGGTGGGGACAGTGGACAGGGAGGGTTGTTGGGACAGGGAGGGTGGTGGGGACAGTGGACAGGGAGGGTGGTGGGGACAAGGGAGGGTTGTGGGGACAGTGGACAGGGAGGGTTGTGGAGACGGCGGTGAGTTGAGTCACTCAGCCTCACTTCAGAACACTAACAGCTCTGTGAGGTCACACAATCACCTCCAATACCTCACACCAGCAGACCCGATCAGACCTCACACCACCAGCAGACCCGATCAGACCTCACACCACCAGCAGACCCGATCAGACCCAATCAGACCTCACACCACCAGCAGACCCGATCAGACCCAATCAGACCTCCCACCACCAGCAGACCCGATCAGACCCAATCAGACCTCACACCAGCAGCAGACCCGATCAGACCTCACACCAGCAGCAGACCCGATCAGACCTCACACCAGCCCCGATCAGACCTCACACCAGCAGCAGACCCGATCAGACCTCACACCAGCAGCAGACCCGACCAGACCCCACACCACCAGCAGACCCGATCAGACCCCACACCACCAGCAGACCCGATCAGACCCCACACCACCAGCAGACCCGATCAGACCCCACACCACCAGTAGACCCGATCAGACCCCACACCACCAGCAGACCCGATCAGACCCCACACCACCAGCAGACCCGATCAGACCCCACACCACCAGCAGACCCAATCAGACCTCACACCAGCAGCTCATCAGAAAAAAGAAAACCATGTATTCTGCTGGAGTGCCAGAGCTGAGCTGTTGATTATTCCAGAGTCATGAGGACTGAGGGTTGGTCCTAGCACTGACAAACACGTTTCAATAACACAACTCCTCCTCATCATCATCAGATCCAGCTGTAACAATACAATCCTCATTAACATGTTATTGATTCCCTCTATCACAGCCAAACTATTGTTCAGGACAACTAGAGTAGAGAAGAATACAGAGAAGAGCAGAGTGGATGGTGTCTTACCTCCTCCAGAGTCAGTTGAAGGTACTCTAGCAGTCTGAAGGGGTTGACTCTACACACTCTCCTCAGTGTCGTCCCTGGCCCTGCTCTGCCCTGCTGGAACACACAGAACCACAAAACATCAGTTAAAAACATGATCCCATGGTGGTCTATGTCACAGCCCGGTCCTGTGAGACCCATTGGGCGGCCCACAATTGGCCCAGCATCGCACCGGGTTAGGGGAGGGTTTGGTCGGGGGGCTTTCCTTGGCCCATCGCATTCTAGCGACTCCTTGTGGCGGGCCGGGTGCTTACAAGCTGACTTCAGTCATCAGTTGAACAGTGTTTCCTCCGACACGTTGGTGCGGCTGGCTTCCGGATTAAGCGAGCGGGTGTTAACCTGTCTGGGCTAGGGGGTAGTATTTTCACAGCCGGATGAAAAACGTACCCAATTTAAACAGGTTACTACTCTGGCCCAGAAACTAGAATATGCATATTATTAGTAGATTTGGATAGAAAACACTCTGAAGTTTCTAAAACTGTTTGAATGGTGTATGAGTATAACAGAACTCATATGGCAGGCAAAAACCAGAGAAAAATCTAAGCAGGAAGTGGAAAGAATTGTAGTTCTTCTTTTGATTCTCTATCGAAGCTACAGTGTCTGTGGGGGACGTTGCACTTCCTAAGGCTTCCATTGGCTGTCTAAAGCCTTCAAAAAGTGGTTTGAGCATTTTCCTGTCACTGGGCAGATAATAGGAGCTCAGTTACTGAGTTATCTGCCTGGCAACAAAGGGATTGGATATGCTCGGTCCCGCGAGCACACCCCTCCTTTTTCTTCTTGAATGAATAAGCTATTGTCCGGTTGGAATATTATCGCAATTTTACGTAAAAAATACCATAAAGATTGATTTTAAACAGCGTTTGACATGCTTCTAAGTACAGTAATGGAACATTTTGACTTTTCATCTCTCGTTCTGCACTCGCGCGTTATGCCTTTGGATAAGCGATCTGTACGCACGAACAAAACTGAGGTATTTGTACATAAAAATGGATTATTTTGAACAAAAACAACATTTCTTGTGGAGGTAGCAGTCCTGGGAGTGCACGATCTTCTGACGAAGATCAGCAAAGGTAAGAGAAAATTTCTAATACTAATTCTGAGTTTAGGTTGCCCCGAACTTGGCGGGTGTCTGAATAGCTCACCGTGATGGCTGAGCTATGTACTCAGAATATTGAAAAATGTGCTTTCTCTGTAAAGCTATTTTAAAATCTGACACAGCGGTTGCATCCAGGGGTAGTCTATCTATAATTCTTTAAATAATTGTTATATATTTTGTCAACGTTTACGATGAGTATATTTGTAAATTGATGTGCACATTCACCAGGCTTTTTGGTGGGAATACATTTTCTGAACATCATGCGCCAATGTAAAATGCTGTTTTTGGATATAAATATAAACTTTATCGAACAAAACATACATGTATTGTGTAACATAATGTCCTAGGAGTGTCATCTGATGAAGATCATCAAAGGTTAGTGCTTCATTTAGCTGTGTTTTGGGTTTTATTGACACATGTCCTTGCTTGGAAAATGGCTGTGTGATTATTTTTGTCTATGTACTCTCCTAACATAATCTAATGTTTTGCTTTCGCTGTAAAGCCTTTTTGAAATCGGACAATGTGGTTACATCAAGGAGAAGTGTATCTTTAAAAAGGTGTAAAATAGTTGTATGTTTGAGAAAGTTGAATTATGACATTTTGTTGTTTTTGAATTTGCCACCCTGATATTTCACTGGCTGTGTCCCGCAGGTGGGACACTAGCGTCCCACCTAGCCCATAGAAGTTAAGAAGCAGCGCGGCTTGGCGGGTCACGTTTCGGAGGACACATGACTTGACCTTCGCCTCTCCGGAGCCCGTTGGGGAGTTGCAGCGATGATACAAGATTGTAACTACCAATTGGATATCACGAAATTGGTGAGAAAAAGGGGAGAAAAAAAATTCTACAACGAATAATAATTAAATATATATATAAAACACATCAGTTACATTATTATTATATTACATGTCAATAAGAACACTGTCAGCAAGGTCTGACACAGTAGGCCTAGGCTACACAGAACACATGGTTCTAGTTCATACAGACCATCACACTGAATAACAAGTCAGACCAGGGTTATTCCTGACCACAAGACCTGACCAGGACAAACTCCTGACTACAACTAGGGCCCAGAGGTTTTCCTGGTTGGGCCACCTGGTCAGGAACAACTTGTGAGAAAATGTGTTAAATGATTTGTCCTGATAATTACACCGTACCTTGACAACACTATTCTCCTCTTCCATCACCAGTACATACTCATACCCACGGTCTGCCCCCTGTCGGCCTGCCTCTGTCTGTCTGTCTCTCTGCAGGGTGAGGGTCCCCAGCACGCTGTCCTCCAGGCGACAGCCACAGTCAACCAGCCAGTCATCATGCCTGGGGCACCGGACCGTAGCCAGGGCCGCTGGGTCTATCTGCTGGGGCTCCTGGGGGTACAGCTCAGACAGTGGGTCGAACCGACCATCTCCTTGACTCCTAGGCCTCTTAGCCTGGGGACACTGACTGTCCTGCTCCCCCTGGTCCTCTGGGCTCCAGGAGGCTGATGCCTGGCCCTGCTGTCTCCCTGTCCCTGCCTGCTCTGAGGCCATGTCCTGGGGTTTACCTGCCCCTGACCCCGTTTCCTCACTTCTGTGAGGGCTGGCTGGGCAGTCATCATTTCCATTTTCCTCTCTGAGCTCTGGCTCCATTGGCTGACTAAGTCTCTGCAGCATCTGATTGACAACCTCCTCCTCCAATCCTTGAGCTAGGAGTACGTCCCGTGCCCAGCTCAAATGCTTCTGGTACCTGGGAGAGAGGAGACAGGTAGACTCATGCTGTGTAACTGGTAGACAGCAATACACTACATGATCAAAAGTAAGTGGACACCTGCTCGTCAAACATCTCATACCAAAATCATGGGCATTAATATGGAGTTGTTCCCCCCTTTGCTGCTATAACAGCCTCCACTCTTCTGGGAAGGCTTTCCACTAGATGTTGGAACATTGCTGCAGAGACTGCAGCTTCCATTCTGCCACAAGAGCATTAGTGAGGTTGGGCGCTGATGTTGGGAGATTAGGCCTGGCTCGCAGTCGGCATTCCTATTCATCCCAAAGCTGTTCGATGGGGTTTAGGTCAGGGCTCTGTGCAGGCCAGTCAAGTTCTTCCACAGATCTCAACAAACCATTTCTGTATGGACCTCACTTTGTGCACGGGGGCATTGTCATGCTGAAACAGGAAAGGGCTTCCCCAAAGTTGGAAGCACAGGATCGTCTAGAATGTCATTGTATGCTGTAGCGTTAAGATTTCCCTTCACTGGAACTAAGGGGCTCAAACTAAGAAAAACAGCCCCAGACCATTATTTCTCCTCCACCAAACTTTACAGTTGGCACTACGCATAGGGGCAGGTAGTGTTCTCCTGGCATCCACCAAACCCAGATTCGTCCATTGGACTGCCAGATGGTGAAGCGTGATTCATCACGCCAGAGAACGTGTTTCCACTGCTCCAGAGTTCAATGGCGGTGAGCTTTACACCACTCCAGCCGACGCTTGACATTGTGCATGGTGATCTTAGGTTTGTGTGATGCTGCTCGGCAATGGAAACCCATTTCATGAAGCTCCCAACAAACAGTTATTGTGCTGACTTGCTCCAGAGGCAGTTTAGAACTCAGTAGTTAGTGTTGCAACTGAGGACAGACGATTTTTACGCACTTCAGCACTCCGAGGTCCCGTTCTGTGAGCTTGTGTCCTACCACTTCTCGGCTGAGCCGTTGTTGCTCCGAAACGTTTCCACTTCACAATAACAGCACTTACAGTTGAACGGGGCAGCTCTAGAAAGGCAGAAATTTGACAAACTGACTTGTTGGAAAGGTGGCATCCTATGACTGTCACGTTGAAAGTCACTGAGCTCTTCTGTACGGACCATTGTCAGCAACGGATGTGGCTGAAATAGCAGAGTCCACTATTCGAAGGGGTGTTCTCATACTGCTGTATATATAGTGTATGAAGGGGTGTCCTCATACTGCTGTATATATAGTGTATGAAGGGGTATCCTCATACTGCTGTATATATAGTGTATGAAGGGGTGTCCTCATACTGCTGTATATATAGTGTATGAAGGGGTATCCTCATACTGCTGTATATATAGTGTATGAAGGGGTGTCCTCATACTGCTGTATATATAGTGTATGAAGGGGTGTCCTCATTCTGCTGTATATATAGTGAATGAAGGGGCCACATACTGCTGTATATATAGTGAATGAAGGGGTGTCCTCATACTGCTGTATATATATAGTGTATGAAGGGGTGTCCACATACTGCTGTATATATAGTGAATGAAGGGGTGTCCTCATACTGCTGTATATATAGTGTATGAAGGGGTGTCCTCATACTGCTGTATATATAGTGAATGAAGGGGCCACATACTGCTGTATATATAGTGAATGAAGGGGTGTCCTCATACTGCTGTATATATAGTGAATGAAGGGGTGTCCTCATACTGCTGTATATATAGTGTATGAAGGGGTGTCCACATACTGCTGTATATACAGTGTATGAAGGGGTGTCCTCATACTGCTGTATATATAGTGTATGAAGGGGCCACATACTGCTGTATATATAGTGAATGAAGGGGTGTCCCCATACTGCTGTATATATAGTGTATGAAGGGGTGTCCACATACTGCTGTATATACAGTGTATGAAGGGGTGTCCTCATACTGCTGTATATATAGTGTATGAAGGGGTGTCCACATACTGCTGTATATATAGTGTATGAAGGTGTGTCCTCATACTGCTATATATAGTGAATGAAGGGGTGTCCTCATACTGCTGTATATATAGTGTATGAAGGGGTGTCCTCATACTGCTGTATATATAGTGAATGAAGGGGTGTCCTCATACTGCTGTATATATAGTGTATGAAGGGGTGTCCTCATACTGCTGTATATATAGTGTATGAAGGGGTGTCCTCATACTGCTGTATATATAGTAAATGAAGGGGTGTCCTCATACTGCTGTATATATAGTGTATGAAGGGGTGTCCTCATACTGCTGTATATATAGTGTATGAAGGGGTGTCCTCATACTGCTGTATATATAGTGAATGAAGGGGTGTCCTCATACTGCTGTATATATAGTGTATGAAGGGGTGTCCACATACTGCTGTATATATAGTGTATGAAGGGGTGTCCTCATACTGCTGTATATATAGTGTATGAAGGGGTGTCCTCATACTGCTGTATATATAGTGTATGAAGGGGTGTCCTCATACTGCTATATATAGTGTATGAAGGGGTGTCCTCATACTGCTGTATATATAGTGTATGAAGGGGTGTCCACATACTGCTGTATATATATATAGTGTATGAAGGGGTGTCCTCATACTGCTGTATATATAGTGTATGAAGGGGTGTCCTCATACTGCTGTATATATAGTGTATGAAGGGGTGTCCACATACTGCTGTATATATAGTGTATGAAGGGGTGTCCTCATACTGCTGTATATATAGTGTATGAAGGGGTGTCCTCATACTGCTGTATATATAGTGTATGAAGGGGTGTCCTCATACTGCTATATATAGTGTATGAAGGGGTGTCCTCATACTGCTGTATATATAGTGTATGAAGGGGTGTCCACATACTGCTGTATATATATATAGTGTATGAAGGGGTGTCCACATACTGCTGTATATATAGTGTATGAAGGGGTGTCCACATACTGCTGTATATATAGTGTATGAAGGGGTGTCCTCATTCTGCTGTATATATAGTGTATGAAGGGGTGTCCTCATACTGCTGTATATATAGTGTATGAAGGAGTGTCCTCATACTGCTGTATATATAGTGTATGAAGGGGTGTCCACATACTGCTGTATATATAGTGTATGAAGGGGTGTCCACATACTGCTGTATATATAGTGTACCTGCAGAACATCCAGATGAAAACTACTACTGTTTGTGTCGACTGCTGTAGCCATCTAGTCCTGCTCTATCAGCAGCTACTTACTTGAACAGGGAGATGACAGGTAGAACTCTCTCACCAAACTCTACAGAGACAGAGAGAGAGAGAGGACACGTTAAGATGGGCCAGCTCTACAACACTGTTGACCAATCCAATTATCGACAAGCCTGGTTAATACTCACTTTCCCATTGGTGTGAGATACTGTGGTCTGGTCTGCTTCTTGACAAGATGCCTTTACCAAAGTAACCCTTGATAATAAAAAAAAACATGACAAAGTCAAAATGAGCAGCTCCATAATCTTGTAACAGAACGAAGTCTTTTACTATGGCTAGTTACTGAAGTAGTGAGGGACTAGTAGCTAACTTCATCATACTACCGTTAGTAGGCTCCTCTCAACAGTGAATGTTTATTGAATATTTAGCTAAACAACTGTATTTTATCAACAGAGCCTGCTGGCTGCTACACACCTTGCCGTAGAGAGCTTGTATGTGTTCAGGGTCCCTGACAACGACATGCTGGTTGACCATATCTGCTCTGTAGATGAGGGTCTGCTGCAGCCTCGCATCCACCGCAGCAAGAGGGACCGGAAACGGGGCGTCGTACGCCTCATACACTCTGGGCCGCCGTTTGGGTGCCTGGAACACCGCATCCATCATGGCGTTAAATATGGACGTATCTGACAACACATATGTTATTTGCTTCTCCTCTTGTAGGGATGCGTTACATTACTAGAACAAACGGTGACGTGAACACGCTGTTCAATGAGTGTTACACGAATTCCATCCGTCGGAACACACTGGTACATTACACTTACTTCCTAGCCACACTGAGTGTAATAAAGATGTCCAACCAGTAAGGGGGGGTGTTTGTCATGTTAATGCCCGTTAGGGTCAGAAAGCTACTGTTCTATCTATCCTACAACCTTGATCATACTCAATTAGTAGAATTACATGCTTAAGGTCAACCTCTTCAGACTATGATGTGTGTACTAATGTTTCAGAGTTTACCAGCATCAGACCTACCTTATTCTCACTTTCAAACATAGTTTTTGTGTCTAATAGGCTAAAACACACATTATGTTAACATCTGACTCCAGAGTAAACTGTTCTTGCCATTTGTAGTCCACGACATTTCAGATTTACATATGATAATTTCTCACAAAGTAGTTTGTATGGACATTTCAGATTTACATATGATCATTTTTCACAAAGTACTTTGTATGTAGTGAACTACTTTTTTTAAAGTAACTTTAGTTAACTAAACTATACTTAAGGTTAGCTTTAGTGTAGATGAACTTCTTCTAGTGTGAAGTAATTGGTATCTTGGTAATCTATCTTTTTAGAGCAGCTTCCCCAACACTGATTAATGTTGATGTTTAGAGTAGCTTCCCCAACACTGATTAATGCTGATGTTTAGAGCAGCTTCCTCAACACTGATTAATGTTGATGTTTAGAGCAGCTTCCCCAACACTGATTAATGCTGATGTTTAGAGTAGCTTCCCCAACACTGATTAATGCTGATGTTTAGAGCAGCTTCCCCAACACTGATTAATGTTGATGTTTAGAGTAGCTTACCCAACACTGATTAATGCTGATGTTTAGAGCAGCTTCCCCAACACTGATTAATGCTGATGTTTAGAGTAGCTTCCCCAACACTGATTAATGTTGACGTTTAGAGCAGCTTCCCCAACACTGATTAATGCTGATGTTTAGAGTAGCTTCCCCAACACTGATTAATGTTGACGTTTAGAGCAGCTTCCCCAACACTGATTAATGCTGATGTTTAGAGCAGCTTCCCCAACACTGATTAATGCTGATGTTTAGAGCAGCTTCCCCAACACTGATTAATGCTGATGTTTAGAGTAGCTTCCCCAACACTGATTAATGCTGATGTTTAGAGTAGCTTCCCCAACACTGATTAATGCTGATGTTTAGAGTAGCTTCCCCAACACTGATTAATGTTGATGTTTAGAGCAGCTTCCCCAACACTGATTAATGTTGATGTTTAGAGCAGCTTCCCCAACACTGATTAATGCTGATGTTTAGAGCAGCTTCCCCAACACTGATTAATGCTGATGTTTAGAGCAGCTTCCCCAACACTGATTAATGTTGATGTTTAGAGTAGCTTCCACAACACTGATTAATGCTGATGTTTAGAGTAGCTTCCCCAACACTGATTAATGTTGATGTTTAGAGTAGCTTCCCCAACACTGATTAATGTTGATGTTTAGAGCAGCTTCCCCAACACTGATTAATGTTGATGTTTAGAGTAGCTTCCCCAACACTGATTAATGCTGATGTTTAGAGTAGCTTCCCCAACACTGACTAATGCTGATGTTTAGAGTAGCTTCCCCAACACTGATTAATGCTGATGTTTAGAGTAGCTTCCCCAACACTGATTAATGCTGATGTTTAGAGTAGCTTCCTCAACACTGATTAATGCTGATGTTTAGAGCAGCTTCCCCAACACTGATAAATGTTGATGTTTAGAGCAGCTTCCCCAACACTGATTAATGTTGATGTTTAGAGCAGCTTCCCCAACACTGATTAATGTTGATGTTTAGAGTAGCTTCCCCAACACTGATTAATGTTGATGTTTAGAGCAGCTTCCCCAACACTGATTAATGTTGATGTTTAGAGTAGCTTCCCCAACACTGATTAATGTTGACGTTTAGAGCAGCTTCCCCAACACTGATTAATGTTGATGTTTAGAGCAGCTTCCCCAACACTGATTAATGCTGATGTTTAGAGCAGCTTCCCCAACACTGATTAATGTTGATGTTTAGAGCAGCTTCCCCAACACTGATTAATGTTGATGTTTAGAGTAGCGTAGGTTAGTATGACGATTAGTAAATACTCCAGTGGTCCAGTCATAATCCTGAAGGAAACTTCCACACATGGAAAAATCTCAGCCATGGACGGAGCAAAGGTTGGCACTGACCCTGAATCCCTTCTTTCAAAACCAGCATCAGCACCAGTGACCTGATGCTAACCCTAACCTAACCCTAACCCTAACCTGACCCTAACCCTAACCTAACCCTAACCTGACCCTAACCCTAACCTGATCCTAACCCTAACCTAACCCTAACCTAACCCTAACCCTGATCCTAACCCTAACACTAACTTGATCCTAACCCTAACCTAACCCTAACCTGATCCTAACCCTAACCTGATCCTAACCCTAACCTAACCCTAACACTAACTTGACCCTAACCCTAACCTAAACCTAACCTTATCCTAACCCTAACCTAACCCTAACCCTAACCTGATCCTAACCCTAACCTAACCCTAACCCTAACCCTAACCTGATCCTAACCCTAACCTAACCCTAACCCTAACCTGACCCTAACCCTAACCCTAACCCTAACCTGACCCTGACCCTAACCCTAACCCTAACCCTAACCTGACCCTAACCTGACCCTAATCCTAACTTGACCCTAACCTGACCCTAACCTGATCCTAACCCTAACACTAACTTGACCCTAACCAGCACCAGTGACCTAACCTTAACCTGACCCTAACCCTAACCCTAACCCTTACCCTAACTTGACCCTAACCCTAACCTGACCCTAACCTGATCCTAACCCTAACCCTAACTTGACCCTAACCAGCACCAGTGACCTAACCCTAACCTGACCCTAACCCTAACCCTAACCTGACCCTAACCTACCCATCAGCATTTGATGCATCATAATATTACCGAAGACTGCATCATGGTCACGTGCCAGTGGAGTCAACAGAAAGGAAGGCATGCCCTCATTGCTCAGGCTACAGAGCAAAGATTACTGGGACAAAAGTCAAGATTCTCCTCTCCCTTGTCTCCTCATATTGTGTGTCATGTTTGATGTTTAGTCACAATACAGTTTATTTACTGGCAATACTTGTATTAGGGTTAGGGTTGGTTGTAACTACTAATCTGACTGGGTTGGAATATGTGAATATATATTGTATATTAGTTTGTATGTATTTATGTGAAAATGTCTATTGTTGAAACCAAGCCCGAACACCCGGGCCATTTTCCCAGACACAGATTAAGCCTAGTCCTGGATTAAAACACATTCTCCATTGATATTCTCATTGAACACACGTTTTAGTCCAGGACTAGGCTTAATCTGTGTCTGGGAAATCAGCCCAAGTTTTATACCTCCTACATACAAAGTGTTATTCTGAGCCAATGGGCTGTGGGGAGGATCCAGACTGGAGTCAGAATGAAGGACAAGATTCTCTGGTGTTTTGGAACAGTTATGTGGATCTACACTGGAGTCAGAATGAAGGACAAGATTCTCTGGTGTTTTGGAACAGTTATGTGGATCCACACTGGAGTTAAAATGAAGAACAAGGTGTTTTGGAACATTGATGTTCTGACATCAAGGCCAGAGCTCAGACACAGCTAAGCACTGTACAATTCGTATGACTGATATTCAACATTCATTTCAAGTGGGAAAAAGCTCTTGATTTGTTCATTTCTCCAGTCAGTGGAAATTAATGACAACAACAGTCTAAATTCCTAAAACAATTGAACATTTATTCAATACAACATATTCAGCGTTTACCCTGAATTCAGTCTCTGCGAACATGGTAACATTGCCTTTAAATTTCAATCACGCTACAGCGCGGATCTTCCTTGCTACGGATTGAATATAGCCCTATTTAGATCCACTGCTGAGAGTTTTGGAATCTAGGGAGAGTTCCACTGCTGAGAGTTCAAGTGAGAGTTCCACTGCTGAGAGTTTTAGGTGGGCGGACAGCTCTCTGGGACGGGTTTCACAACGTGTGGCCAAGAAGAAACTCTTTCTCAACTCACACAGTCTCATACACTGAGAACCCATTCCCTTTCCTTTAGATCTTCACAGAATGCTTGTCTCAGAAAATATGTTTCATAGTGTAATAAAACAGAGACATGCTTGAGCATGTTATTGAATCTTTACCTTGACTGCCTAATTTGACTTTGGGGATTTCTGTTGACTAAGTTCTCTGGACAACTGTTTGTACTCTGTCCTACATGTGGAGACTGAACATTTGAAGATTTTCAAGCTCTTAATGTGTAAGTCTCTAGAATGGCTATGATCTGTGTGTAAAGTAAAATGGAAAAATACCAGAAATTCACAGAGAGATATTATCTGCACCCAATGAAAGAAAGAGGTTAATTGTGAATGTTATGAAATGTGTCATGTCTGACTGAATAATAATCCATCTCTTCTTGCAGGGTGTCAGACACTAAACACTAATCAGGTTGAAGCCTTTGTTACCAGGGAATGACTGAAGGGGAAGTCGTCAGCAGGCATGGTTGAACCTGTCACACCCCCACATGACTCATTTTAATGTAGTGTGAAATCTGATTATTGCAAACCTCCCACTTTCTCTGTGTGCTCTGTGGTCCTCTGTAGCTCAGTTAGTAGAACATGGTCCTCTGTAGCTCAGTTAGCAGAGCATGGTCCTCTGTAGATCAGTTAGTAGAGCATGGTCCTTTGTAGCTCAGCTGGTAGAGAATGTTGCTTGCCGATACAAACATTAACATGGACTTCCTTATCCAGAGTGCTATATTTGGACATGTTCCTTTAAGGGGGTTTCAGGAGAGGGAAAATATACTTTTGAAAATGATTTTCCAGAAAGACCGCAGAATCTTGGCAGGGCCAAGTCAGCTGAGACTGGACACTAACAAAGTGAGGATATGCTGACAAGACATAAATAACACATTTAATCATCGGCATCATAGGAACAGCATGAGGCTGCCTTCCAGAATACCCACCTGCCAAGTACACTTTATTTTTTAGGACCTATGGAGAGCTGCCTGGGTCACATCTTGCAGTAGGCTACATAATATATAATAATATATATCCAGTAGGGTAGATTATATATTATCATAATATATATCCAGTAGGGTAGATTATATAATATATCATAATATATATGCAGTAGACTAGATAATATAATATATCATAATATATATGCAGTAGGCTAGATAATATATATCATAATATATATGCAATAGGCTAGATAATATATATCATAATATGTGCAATAGACTAGATAATATATATGCAATAGGCTAGATAATATATATATATACACAGTAGGCTAGATAATATATATCATAATATAAATGCAATAGGCTGGATAATATAATATATAATAATACAGTGGGGGGGAAAAGTATTTGATCCCCTGCTGATTTTGTATGTTTGCCCACTGATAAAGAAAGGATCAGTCTATAATTTTAATGGTAGGTTTATTTGAACAGTGAGAGAATAACAACAAAAATATCCAGAAAAACGCATGTCAAAAATGTTATAAATTGATTTGCATTTTAATGAGGGAAATAAGTATTTGACCCCCTCTCAATCAGAAAGATTTCTAGCTCCCAGATGTCTTTTATACAGGTAACGAGCTGAGATTAGGAGCACACTCTTAAAGGGAGTACTCCTAACTGCAGCTTGTTACCTGTATAAAAGACACCTGTCCACAGAAGCCATCAATCAATCAGATTCCAAACTCTCCCCCATGGCCAAGACCAAAGATCTCTCCAAGGATGTCAGGGACAAGATTGTAGACCTACACAAGGCTGGAATGGGCTACAAGACCATCGCCAAGCAGCTTGGTGAGAAGGTGACAACATTTGGTGCGATTATTCGCAAATGGAAGAAACACAAAAGAACAGTCAATATCCCTTGGCCTGGGGCTCCATGCAAGATCTCACCTTGTGGGGTTGCAATGATCATGAGAATGGTGAGGAATCAGCCCAGAACTACACGGGAGGATCTTGTCAATGATCTCATGGCAGCTGGGACCATTGTTACCAAGAAAACAATTGGTAACACACTACGCCGTGAAGGACTGAAATCCTGCAGCGCCCGCAAGGTCCCCCTGCTCAAGAATACATATACATGCCCATCTGAAGTTTGCCAATGAACATCTGAATGATTCAGAGGACAACTGGTGAAAGTGTTGTGGTCAGATGAGACCAAAATGGAGCTCTTTGGCATCAAGTCAACTCGCCGTGTTTGGAGGAGGAGGAATGCTGCCTATGACCCCAAGAACACCATCCCCACCGTCAAACATGGAGGTGGAAACATTATGCTTTGGGGGTGTTTTTCTGCTAAGGGGACAGGACAACTTCACCGCATCATTTGATGGGGCCATGTACTGTCAAATCTTGGGGGAGAACCTCCTTCCCTCAGCCAGGGCATTGAAAATGGGTCGTGGATGGGTATTCCAGCATGACAATGACCCAAAACACACGGCCAAGGCAACAAAGTAGTAGCTCAAGAAGAAGCACATTAAGGTCCTGGAGTGGCCTAGCCACTCTCCAGACCTTAATCCCATAGAAAATCTGTGCAGGGAGCTGAAGGTTTGAGTTGCCAAACGTCAGCCTCGAAACCTTAATGACTTGGAGAAGATCTGCAAAGAGGAGTGGGACAAAATCCCTCCTGAGATGTGTGCAAACCTGGTGGCCAACTACAAGAAACGTCTGACCTCTGTGATTGCCAACAAGGGTTTTGCCACCAAGTACTAAGTCAAGTTTTGCAGAGGGGTCAAATACTTATTTCCCTCATTAAAATGCAAATCATTTTATAATATTTTTGACATGCGTTTTTCTGGATTATTTTGTCTCTCACTGTTCATATAAACCTACCATTACAATTATAGACTGATCATTTCTTTGTAAGTGGGCAAACGTACAAAATCAGCAGGGGATCAAATACTTTTTCCCCTCACTGTATATATATATCCAGTAGGCTAGATAATATAATATATAGATATTCAGTAGGCTAGATAATATAATATATACCCAGTAGGATAGATAATATAATATATACCCAGTAGGATAGATAATATATCATAATATAATATATAATAATATATATGGAGTAGGTTAGATAATATAATATATATCCAGTAGGATAGATAATATATATCCAGTAGGATAGATAATATATCATAATATAATATATAATAATATATATGGAGTAGGCTAGATAATATAATATATATCCAGTAGGATAGATAATATAATATATATCCAGTAGGATAGATAATATAATATCATAATATAATATATAATAATATATATGGAGTAGGCTAGATAATATAATATATATCCAGTAGGTTAGATAATATATATCCAGTAGGATAGATAATATAATATATACCCAGTAGGATAGATAATATAATATATACCCAGTAGGATAGATATTATATCATAATATAATATATAATAATATATATGGAGTAGGTTAGATAATATAATATATATCCAGTAGGATAGATAATATATATCCAGTAGGATAGATAATATATCATAATATAATATATAATAATATATATGGAGTAGGCTAGATAATATAATATATATCCAGTAGGATAGATAATATAATATATATCCAGTAGGATAGATAATATAATATCATAATATAATATATAATAATATATATGGAGTAGGCTAGATAATATAATATATATCCAGTAGGTTAGATAATATATATGCAGTAGTATAGATAATATAATATATACCCAGTAGGATAGATAATATAATATATACCCAGTAGGATAGATATTATATCATAATATAATATATAATAATATATATGGAGTAGGTTAGATAATATAATATATATCCAGTAGGATAGATAATATATATCCAGTAGGATAGATAATATATCATAATATAATATATAATAATATATATGCAGTAGGCTAGATAATATAATATATATCCTGTAGGATAGATAATATATCATAATATAATATATAATAATAAATATGGAGTAGGCTAGATAATATAATATATATCCAGTAGGATAGATAATATATATCCAGTAGGATAGATAATATATCATAATATAATATATAATATATATGGAGTAGGCTAGATAATATATATCCAGTAGGATAGATAATATATATCCAGTAGGATAGATAATATATCATAATATAATATATAATAATATATATGGAGTAGGCTAGATAATATATATCCAGTAGGATAGATAATATATCTTAATATAATATATAATAATATATATGGAGTAGGCTAGATAATATAATATATATCCAGTAGGTTAGATAATATATATCTAGTATGTTAGATAATATAATATATACCCAGTAGGATAGATAATATATATCCAGTAAAATAGATAATATATCATATAATATATAATATTATATATGCAGTAGGCTAGATAATATAATATATATCCAGTAGGATAGATAATATATATCCAGTAGGATAGATGTCATAATATAATATATAATAATATATATGCAGTAGACTAGATAATATAATATATACCCAGTAGGATAGATAATATATCATAATATAATATATAATAATATATATGGAGTAGGTTAGATAATATAATATATATCCAGTAGGCTAGATAATATATGCAGTAGGATGGATAATATATATCCAGTAGCCTAGATAATATATTTAATTATATACAGTGCCTTCGGAAATGTACCGAATAAAATGTGTGAAATCTGTGTGCTAGATTTAGAAATGATTGTGTGAAAGCCTGACTGCTCTGTCTGCAGCTGGAAATCATATTGAAGCCATGAGATGTTTATCTTGTGTCTAGTTCAGCAGAGTTCAGTAACGTTGTAACACAACAGGGTGTGTCATGGGGAGACACGTTATAGAGCTGATGTAATGGCTGTAAAATAGCTTTGCGTGTTTAGACTGCACGAACACTTCCAGCTCTACAACATGGCAGGAAGCAGTTAGGGTTTAGATGTAGCATGATAACGCATAGTGGGAAGCCATTATGGCTCACCTCATGTTAGCATGATAACACAATTCTCCTGATGTCATGTTTGTCTGCTAAAAATCTGGTTACATCTTTCTAAATATTTTTCTCCAGACATAATGGTAATTAATAAATTATGAAAAAGAGACAAATAGAAAATATTTATTTACATATTTTGACAAGTTTCAAGAGTCTACAAACTGTTTTTTTTAAATGCAAAAAACAGTCCATTTGCACTTTGAAAATAAAAATGTCTGTTTCAACAACAAAAAATAGTAGCAAATATCATCAAAATCTGAAAAATACTGTATTTGAAATACAACAAGTACAGAATTTTATACTAAGGTGTATTTTGTATTTATTTATCCATCTACGCATGTACAAAAATATGTATTTATTTATATGGCTTTTATTTCACACATTCATTGTATACAAAATACAAATTACAGCTGGCAAATTATTCAAAATATCATATGAAGCACAATATAGTATATTTATCTTACATAATGAGCTCACACACTATAGGAACCCTATAGAAACCCTATAGAAACTCTATAAAAACTCTATAGAAGCACTAGAAACCCTATAGAAACACTATCAACCCTATAGAAACCCTATAGAAGCACTAGAAACCCTCTAGAAACTCTATAGAAGCACTAGAAACCCTATAGAAGCACTATCAACCCTATAGAAACCCTATAGAAGCACTAGAAACCCTCTAGAAACCCTCTAGAAACCCTATAGAAACCCTATAGAAACCCTATAGAAGCACTATAGAAACACTATAGAAACCCTATAGAAGCACTAGAAACCCTATATATGTATTCCACTATAGAAACCCTCTAGAAATCCTATAGAAGCACTATAGAAGCACTATAGAAACCCTATAGAAGCACTAGCAACCCTATAGAAACACTAGCATAGTGAAACCCTATAGAAAAAATATAGAAGACCTATAGAAATCCTATAGAAGCACTATAGAAACCCTATAGAAGCACTATAGAAACACATCGAAACCATGTGTTGCAGGTGAGTCAACTGAGATCAGATCTGACAGGTGGACCTTCTACCTGTTACCTAGTGTAGCCTATCTGGTCCTATGGGGATAAATCATGATGTTTGTTTATAAACTCTGTAATGAACCTACACACAGCATAACATATATTCATTTGTAATGAACAGAATCTATCACCTACATACAGCATAACATATATTAATTGGTGGTGATATGCAGAGAACTACAGTATATGGCTCATAATAATCACAGTGTTTTTTCCTTTTCAACAGTGCCAATAGGACCATTTAGAATCTATAACGTCAGACAGGTTAACATCTCATTCTGCCAGGTAACGACTAGTCCCTAATATAGTATTCCAATATTTATTATTTTACCTTTAAGCAAGTCAGTTAAGAACACATTTTTATTTACAATGACGGTTAACTGCCTTGTTCAGGGGCAGAACGACAGATTTTGACCTTGGCAGCTTGGGGATTCGATCCACCAACCTTTCGGTTACTGGCCCAATGCTCTAACCACTAGGCTACCTGCCGCCCCTACACTCTAACCACTAGGCTACCTGCCGCCCCTACACTCTAACCACTAGGCTACCTGCCACCCCTACACTCTAACCACTACGCTACCTGCCGCCCCTACACTCTAACCACTAGGCTACCTGCCCCCCCCCCTACACTCTAACCCCTAGGCTACCTGCCGTTCCTCCACTCTAACCACTAGGCTACCTGCCGCCCCTACACTCTAACCACTAGGCTACCTGCCGCCCCTACACTCTAACCACTAGGCTACCTGCCGCCCCTACACTCTAACCACTAGGCTACCTGCCGCCCCTACACTCTAACCACTAGGCTACCTGCCGCCCCAATATGCCTCCTCAGTGGCATCAATAGGACTAACACATCCATATGAAGTTTTCAACCAGTGTCTTTCCGTTACCTTGGATGAAAAACTATTTCATATAGTGCGCAAAAGTAGTGCACTATATAGGGAATAGGGTGCCATTTCATATTGACCCTACTAGTAGAGGTCTCTCATGATCTCCTGCAGCAGTGGGTGGAGACACATGTCCACTTCAGTCTTCTTCAGTAGCTGGATTAGGTGCACGTGGTCTGTTACTATTTGCCTCAGGTCTGTCATCTTCTGCAGAACCTAAACGATACATAATATGTTTCATTTGTTAGGAACCTTTTATACGCAGCCAACAAATTAAAACGATCAAATACGTTTTTTTAAAAAAGGCAGAAGACAGATCCCAAATGTACAAACACAGGAAGTTGATTTGAGAGCAAGGGAACACCCACAGGAATAGATTTAGAACTCTTTATAGTATTAGAACTAGAATTAGAACCCATTAGAGTATTCTACAGTATATCTCCAGAACCCATTAGAGTATTCTACAGTATATCTCCAGAACCCATTAGAGTATTCTACAGTATATCTCCAGAACCCATTAGAGTATTCTACAATATATCTCCAGAACCCATTAGAGTATTCTACAGTATATCTCCAGAACCCATTAGAGTATTCTACAATATATCTCCAGAACCCATTAGAGTATTCTACAGTATATCTCCAGAACCCATTAGAGTATTCTACAATATATCTCCAGAACCCATTAGAGTATTCTACAATATATCTCCAGAACCCATTAGAGTATTCTACAGTATATCTCCAGAACCCATTAGAGTATTCTACAGTATATCTCCAGAACCCATTAGAGTGTTCACCCACACCTCGTCTCACAAAGATCTCCAATTTGGACTCCAGACCAAAGGAAAAATGTCCACTGGTCTAATGTCCATTGCTTGTGTTTCTTGGCCCAAACAAGTCTCTTCTTCTTATTGGTGTCCTTTAGTAGTGGTTTCTTTGTAGCAATTCAACCATGAAGGCCTGATTCACACAATCTCCTCTGAACAGTTGATGTTGAAATGTGTCTATTACTTGACCTCTGTGAAGCATTTATTTGGGCTGCAATTTCTGAGGCTGCTAACTCTAATGAACTTATCCTCTGCAGCAGAGGTAACCCTGGGTCTTCCATTCCTGTGGCGGTCCTCATGAGAGCCAGATTCATCATAGCGCTTGATGGTATTTGCAACTGCACTTGAAGAAACTTTCAAAGTTCTTGAAATGTTCTGAATTGACTGACCTTTATGTCTTAAAGTAATGATGGACTGTTATTTCTCTTTGCTTATTTGAGCTGTTCTTGCCATAATATGGACTTGGTCTTTTACCAAATAGGGCTATCTTCTGTATACAAATATTCTACCTTGTCACAACACAACTGATTGGCATAAAGAAGGAAAGAAATCACACAAATGAACTTTTAAGAAGGCACATCTGTTAATTGAAATGCATTCTAGGTGACTACCTCATGAAACTGGTTGAGAGAATGCCAAGAGCGTGCAAAGCTGTCATCAAGGCAAAGGGTGGCTTTTTGAACAATCTCAAATATAAAATATATTTTGATTTGTTTAATGCTTTTTTGGTTACTACATTATTCCATATCTGTTATTTCATAGTTTTGATGTCTTCACTATTATTCTACAATGTAGAAAATAGTCAAAATAAAGAAAAACCCTAGGATGAGTAGGTGTTCTAAAACTTTTGACCGGTAGTGTATCTCCAGTACCCCTAATCCAAGTCGATATATATTCACGTAATAATAAGGACCACACCCACAAATTGGGGAAAACAAACATTCTTCCCCATTCACCCCCAGTGTAAAAGATACAACTTCGATGTTGATTTTTTAGTAAAAAGCTGCTGTGTTGTTCAATGTACATGTAACCAGGTCAAAAATCACGACCTACGGATCGCAATGCTCCCACGTAGGGAAATAGAGCCTGCGAGAAGAGCCCTGTGGCTTCAGGGTATTCTACGTGGGAGAGTGGGAAATGTGGGGACGCGGTGTCCAAGTAAGCTATGTGTGAGAAAAATATTTCATCTGTACAAGACATTTAACTTGTTTACTAAATCAAATCAAATGTATTTATATAGCCCTTCTTACATCAGCTGATATATCCAAGTGCTGTACAGAAACCCAGCCTAAAACCCCCAAACAGCAAGCAATGCAGGTGTAGAAGCACGGTGGCTAGGAAAAACTCCCTAGAAAGGCCAGAACCTAGGAAGAAACCTAGAGAGGAACCAGGCTACGAGGGGTGGCCAGTCCTCTTCTGGCTGTGCCGGGTGGAGATTATAACAGAACATGGCCAAGATGTTCAAATGTTCATAAATGACCAGCAGGGTCAAATAATCGTAATCACAGTGAACAGTGAACTATAGTCCATTTGTAACTCCACTCACTACTTGTAGTTGTATACTCTGTTTGTAACTCCACACTACTTGTGGCTGTATAGTCCATTTATAATTCCACTCACTACTTGTAGCTGTAAAGTCCGTTTGTAACCCATTAGACTATTAGAACTAGAATCAGAACACAGAGCATTAGATTAGAATTAGAATCCATTTTAGTATTAGAACTAGAATCAGAACAGAGTACTAGAACTAGAACAGAGTATTAGAACTAGAATTAGAACCCATTAGACTATTAGAACTAGAATCAGAACACAGAGCATTAGATTAGAATTAGAATCCATTTTAGTATTAGAACTAGAATCAG
Organism: Salmo trutta; assembly: GCF_901001165.1. NCBI lineage: Eukaryota > Metazoa > Chordata > Actinopteri > Salmoniformes > Salmonidae > Salmo > Salmo trutta. The sequence continues at coordinate 127,285 of NC_042972.1, read as the reverse complement.
AACAGAGTACTAGAACTAGAACCCGTTAGAGTATTCTACAGTATATCTTCAGAACTCATCAGAGTATTTTCTACAGTATACTGTATATCTCCATGGTAATACCTTGGCGAAGAGCTGCAGGGAGTCTGGGTGGTTGAGTTTCAGTTGGAGCTCCAGAGAGTGGAGGACTGTTTCCTGTAGCTCCTCAATGGGCTTCACATTCAGCAGGCCTGGACGATCTACACACACACACACACACACACACACACACACACACACACACACACACACACACACACACACACACACACGATGTGTCAGCTTGAGGCTTTCAGCACAACTTGTTTAATGCAGGACTGAGAGCTGAGGTTGATATGTGTGTGTAAAAGGGGAATGTGTCTGATAAAGTCATGATTTAAATAACTGTTAGTTATATTTTCTATAACTATATTTAATTATATTTTAAGCCTGGCTAAAATATATGATGTATGTGTATTGTATAGGGTAAAATACCAGGAGTGTTGGGTAGGGTACCAGGAGTGTTGTATAGGGTAGAGTACCAGGAGTGTTGGGTAGGGTACCAGGAGTGTTGTATAGGGTAGAGTACCAGGAGTGTTTGGTAAGATAGGGTACCAGGAGGTATATCTCACTGGTCACCCCCAAAGCCAATTCCTCCTTTGGTCGTCTTTCTTTCCAGTTCTCTGCTGCCAATGACTGAAACGAACTGCAAAAATCTCTGAAGCTGGAGACTCATATCTCCCTCACTAGCTTTAAGCACCAGCTGTCAGAGCAGCTCACAGATCACTGCACCTGTACATAGCCCATCTGTAAACAGCCCATCTATCTACCTACCTCATCCCCATACTGTATTTATTTATTTATCTTGCTCCTTTGCACCCCAGTATCTCTACTTGCACATTCATCTTCTGCACATCTACCATTCCAGTGTTTAATTGTTATATTGTAATTACTTCGCCACCATGGCCTATTTATTGCCTTAACTTACCTCATTTGCACTCACTGTATATAGACTTTTTGTTTTCTTTTGTTCTACTGTATTATTGACTGTATGTTTTGTTTATTCCATGTGTAACTCTGTTGTTGTATGTGTCAAATTGCTACGCTTTATCTTGGCCAGGTCGCAGTTGCAAATTAGAACTTGTTCTCAACTAGCCTACCTGGTTAAATAAAGGGTCAGGGTTATATATATATATATATATATACTGCTCAAAAAAATAAAGGGAACACAAACAACACATCCTAGATCTGAATGAAAGAAATAATCTTATTAAATACTTTTTTCTTTACATAGTTGAATGTGCTGACAACAAAATTACACAAAAATAATCAATGGAAATCCAATTTATCAACCCATGGAGGTCTGGATTTGGAGTCACACTCAAAATTAAAGAGGAAAACCACACTACAGGCTGATCCAACTTTGATGTAATGTCCTTAAAACAAGTCAAAATGAGGCTCAGTAGTGTGTGTGGCCTCCACGTGCCTGTATGACCTCCCTACAATGCCTGGGCATGCTCCTGATGAGGTGGCAGATGGTCTCCTGAGGGATCTCCTCCCAGACCTGGACTAAAGCATCCGCCAACTCCTGGACAGTCTGTGGTGCAACGTGGCGTTGGTGGATGGAGCGAGACATGATGTCCCAGATGTGCTCAATTGGATTCAGGTCTGGGGAACGGGCGGGCCAGTCCATAGCATCAATGCCTTCCTCTTGCAGGAACTGCTGACACACTCCAGCCACATGAGGTCTAGCATTGTCTTGCATTAGGAGGAACCCAGGGCCAACCGCACCAGCATATGGTCTCACAAGGGGTCTGAGGATCTCATCTTGGTACCTAATGGCAGTCAGGCTACCTCTGGCGAGCACATGGAGGGCTGTGCGGCCCACCAAAGAAATGCCACCCCACACCATGACTGACCCACCGCCAAACCGGTCATGCTGGGGGATGTTGCAGGCAGCAGAACGTTCTCCACGGCGTCTCCAGACTCTGTCACGTCTGTCACGTGCTCAGTGTGAACCTGCTTTCATCTGTGAAGAGCACAGGGCGCCAGTGGTGAATTTGCCAATCTTGGTGTTCTCTGGCAAATGCCAAACGTCCTGCACAGTGTTGGGCTGTAAGCACAACCCCCACCTGTGAACGTCGGGCCCTCATACCACCCTCATGGAGTCTGTTTCTGACCGTTTGAGCAGACACATGCACATTTGTGGCCTGCTGGAGGTCATTTTGCAGGGCTCTGGCAGTGCTCCTCCTGCTCCTCCTTGCACAAAGGCGGAGGTAGCGGTCCTGCTGCTGGGTTGTTGCCCTCCTACAGCCTCCTCCACGTCTCCTGATGTACTGGCCTGTCTCCTGGTAGCACCTCCATGCTCTGGACACTACGCTGACAGACAGAGCAAACCTTCTTGCCATAGCTCGCATTGATGTGCCATCTTGGATGAGCTGCACTACCTGAGCCACTTGTGTGGGTTGTAGACTCCGTCTCATGCTACCACTAGAGTGAAAGCACCGCTAGCATTCAAAAGTGACCAAAATATCAGCCAGGAAGCATAGGAACTGAGAAGTGGTCTGTGGTCCCCACCTGCAGAACCACTCCTTTATTGGGGGTGTCTTGCTAATTTCCTATAATTTCCACCTGTTGTCTATTCCATTTGCACAACAGAATGTGAACTGTATTGTCAATCAGTGTTGCTTCCTAAGTGGACAGTTTGATTTCACAGAAGTGTGATTGACTTGGAGTTACATTGTGTTGTTTAAGTGTTCCCTTTATTTTTTTGAGCAGTGTATATATATATATATATACCTACCTGGTTAAATAAAGGTGAAATAAATAAAAAATAAAAGGAGTGTTGGGTAGGGTAGAGTACCAGGAGTGTTGGGTATGGTAGAGTAGAGTATCAGGAGTGTTGTGTAGGGTAGAGTACCAGGAGTGTTGGGTTGGGTAGAGTACCAGGAGTGTTGGGTAGGGTAGAGTACCAGGAGTGTTGGGTAGGGTACCAGGAGTGTTGGGTTGGGTAGGGTAGAGTACCAGGAGTGTTGGGTTGGGTAGAGTACCAGGAGTGTTGGGTAGGGTACCAGGAGTGTTGGGTAGGGTAGAGTACCAGGAGTGTTGGGTAGGGTACCAGGAGTGTTGGGTTGGGTAGGGTAGAGTACCAGGAGTGTTGTGTAGGGTAGAGTACCAGGAGTGTTGTGTAGGGTAGAGTACCAGGAGTGTTGTGTAGGGTAGAGTACCAGGAGTGGTGGGTTGGGTAGAGTATCAGGAGTGTTGTGTAGGGTAGAGTACCAAGAGTGGTGGGTAGAGTAGAGTATCAGGAGTGTTGTGTAGGGTAGAGTACCAGGAGTGTTGGGTTGGGTAGAGTAGAGTACCAGGAGTGTTGTGTAGGGTAGAGTACCAGGAGTGTTGGGTTGGGTAGAGTAGAGTACCAGGAGTGTTTGGTAGGGTAGGGTAGAGTACCAGGAGTGTTTGGTAGGGTAGAGTACAAGGAGCATTGGGTAGAGTACCAAGAGTGGTGGGTGGGTAGAGTACCAAGAGTGGTGGGTAGGTAGAGTACCAGGAGTGTTGTGTAGGGTAGAGTACCAGGAGTGTTGGGTATGGTAGGGTAGAGCACCAGGAGTGGTGGGTTGGGTAGAGTAGAGTACCAGGAGTGTTTGGTAGGGTAGGGTAGAGTACCAGGAGCATTGGGTAGAGTACCAAGAGTGGTGGGTGGGTAGAGTACCAAGAGTGGTGGGTAGGTAGAGTACCAGGAGCATTGGGTAGAGTACCAAGAGTGGTGGGTGGGTAGAGTACCAAGAGTGGTGGGTGGGTAGAGTACCAGGAGTGTTGGGTAGGGTAGAGTACCAGGAGTGTTGGGTAGGGTAGGGCACCAGGAGTGTTGGGTAAGGCACCAGGAGTGTTGGGTAGGGTAGAGTACCAGGAGTGTTGGGTAGGGTAGGGCACCAGGAGTGTTGGGTAGGAAAGAGTACCAGGAGTGTTGGGTAGGGTAGGGCACCAGGAGTGTTGGGTAGGGTAGGGCACCAGGAGTGTTGGGTAGGGTAGAGTACCAGGAGTGTTGGGTAGGGTAGGGCACCAGGAGTGTTGGGTAGGGCACCAGGAGTGTTGGGTAGGGTAGAGTACCAGGAGCATTGGGTAGAGTACCAGGAGCATTGGGTAGAGTACCAGGAATGGTGGTTAGGGTAGAGTACCAGGAGTGTTGTGTGGGGTAGAGTACCAGGAATGGTGGTTAGGGTAGGGCACCAGGAGTGTTGGGTAGGGTAGAGTACCAGGAGTGTTGGGTAGAGTACCTGGAGTGTTGTGTAGGGTAGAGTACCAGGAGTGTTGGGTAGAGTACCTGGAGTGTTGGGTAGGGTAGAGTACCAGGAGTGTTGGGTAGAGTACCTGGAGTGTTGTGTGGGGTAGGGTACCAGGAGTGTTGTGTAGGGTACCAGGAGTGTTGTGTAGGGTACCAGGAGTGTTGTGTAGGGTACCAGGAGTGTTGACTAGGGTACCAGGAGTGTTGTGTAGGGTAGAGTACCAGGAGTGTTGTGTAGGGTAGAGTACCAGGAGTGTTGGGTAAGGTAGAGTACCAGGAGTGTTGGGTAAGGTAGAGTACCAGGAGCATTGGGTAGAGTACCAGGAGCGTTGGGTAGAGTACCTGGAGTGTTGGGTAGGGTAGAGTACCAGGAGTGTTGTGTAGGGTAGGGTTGAGTACCAGGAGTGTTGGGTAGGGTAGAGTACCAGGAGCATTGGGTAGAGTACCAGGAGTGTTGGGTAGGGTAGAGTACCAGGAGTGTTGTGTAGAGTAGGGTTGAGTACCAGGAGTGTTGGGTAGGGTAGGGTTGAGTACCAGGAGTGTTGGGTAGGATAGAGTACCAGGAGTGTTGGGTAGGGTAGGGTACCAGGAGTGTTGGGAAGGGTAGGGCACCAGGAGTGTTGGGAAGGGTAGAGTACCAGGAGTGTTGGGTAGGGTAGAGTACCAGGAGTGTTGGGTAGGGTAGGGTACCAGGAGTGTTGGGTAGGGTAGAGTACCAGGAGTGTTGGGTAGGGTAGGGTTGAGTACCAGGAGTGTTGGGTAGGGTAGGGTAGAGTACCAGGAGTGGTGGGTAGGATAGGGTTGAGTACCAGGAGTGTTGGGTAGGGTAGAGTTGAGTACCAGGAGTGTTGGGTAGGATAGAGTACCAGGAGTGTTGGGTAGGGTAGGGTACCAGGAGTGTTGGGAAGGGTAGGGCACCAGGAGTGTTGGGTAGGGTAGAGTACCAGGAGTGTTGGGTAGGGTAGAGTACCAGGAGTGTTGGGTAGGGTAGAGTACCAGGAGTGTTGGGTAGGGTAGAGTACCAGGAGTGTTGTGTAGGGTAGAGTACCAGGAGTGTTGGGTAGGATAGAGTACCAGGAGTGTTGGGTAGGGTAGAGTACCAGGAGTGTGGGGTAGGGTAGAGTACCAGGAGTGTTGGGTAGGGTAGAGTACCAGGAGTGTTGGGTATGGTACCAGGAGTGTTGGGTAGGGTAGAGTACCAGGAGTGTTGGGTAGGGTAGAGTACCAGGAGTGTTGGGTAGAATAGAGTACCAGGAGTGTTGGGTAGGGTGGAGTACCAGGAGTGTTGGGAAGGATAGAGAACCAGGAGTGTTGGGTAGAGTACCAGGAGTGTTGGGTAGGGTAGAGTACCAGGAGTGTTGTGTTGGGTAGAGTACCAGGAGTGTTGGGTAGAGTACCAGGAGTGTTGGGTAGAGTACCAGGAGTGTTGGGTGGAGTACCAGGAGTGTTGGGTAGGGTAGAGTACCAGGAGTGTTGGGTAGGGTAGAGTACCAGGAGTGTTGGGTAGGATAGAGTACCAGGAGTGTTGGGTAGAGTACCAGGAGTGTTGGGTAGGGTAGGGTACCAGGAGTGTTGGGTAGGGTGGAGTACCAGGCAAGATGGTCCCCCATACATACACTATGTATGTGGAAACCCCTTCAAATTAGTGTATTCAGTTATTTCAGCCACACCTGTTACTGAGAGGTGTATTTTTATTTGATTTAACCTTTATTTAACCAGGAAGGGCTCATTGAGACTTGAAATCTCTTTTTGAAGAGTGTCCTGGCCAAGATTGGCAGCACTAAGTCATTACACAATTACAGACAGACAACATGACAAACTCCTGGTAATCTAGTAAAAAAACATAGAATTCATAGGAGTATAACAACATCATAGTCCCGTGTGGCTCAGTTGGTAGAGCATGGTGTTTGCAACGCCAGGGTTGTGGGTTCGATTCCCACGGGGGACCAGTACGAGAAAAAAAAAATGTATGAAATGTATGCATTCACTACTGTAAGTCGCTCTGGATAAGAGCGTCTGCTAAATGACTAAAATGTAAATGTAATAAAACAGCAAATTAAAAACATTGACAGATCAGAGAATCAGCCTCAAAATCCTTCATCGGTGATTTCAAAACACCAATCGGGACAAGTTCTTCCAGTTTTAAAGTATTTTGTAAGGCGTTCCAAACCGATGGCGCAGAGTACATAAAATCCCTTTTACCAAATTCAGTTCGGACATTTGGAACAGTTAACAGGATAAAGTCCTGAGAACAAAGGAAGTACCCACCACATTTCTGAACAATAAAAATGCCCAAGTAAAAAGGTAGTAAACCCCAAATGGCTTTGTAAATATAAGTATACCAGTGACTGAGCCTACGATTGACTACAGAAGGCCAGCCAGCCCCGGTATATAAAGTAGAGTAGTATAAGATCGAGCACACAGCCATGCAATCTCCATAGACACATTGGAAGTGGAATGGCCTTACTGAAGAGCTCAGTTTTTTTTAAATAAATTGTATTTTGCCATTAATTAACTAGGCAAGTCAGTTAAGAACAAATTCTTATTTTCAATGACGACCTAGGAACACCGGGTTAACTTCCTAGTTCAGGGGCAGAACAATAGATTTTTACCTTGTCGGCTCAGGGATTCGATCTTGCAACTTTTCGGTTACTAGCCCAACACTCTTACCACTAGGCTACCTGCCGCCCCAGTGACATTCAATGTGGCACCATCATAGGATACCTTCTTTCCAACAAGTCAGTTTGTGAAATTTCTGCCCTGCTAGAGCTGCCCCGGTCAACTGTAAGTGCTGTTATTGTGAAGTGGAAACTTCTAGGAGCAACAATGGCTCAGCCGCGAAGTGGTAGGCCACACAAGCTCACAGAACAGGACCGCGTAGCGAGTAAAAATCATCTGTCCTCGGTTGCAACACTCACTACCGAGTTCTAAACTGCCTCTGGAAGCAACGTCAGCAAAAGAACTGTTGGTCGGGAGCTTCATGAAATGGGTTTCCATGGCCGAGCAGCCTAAGATCACCATGCGCAATGCCAAGCGCCGGCTGGAGTGGTGTAAAGCTCACCGCCACTGGACTCAGGAACAATGGAAACACGAGTAAGGAATCACTCTTCACCATCTGACAGTCCGACGGATTAATCTGGGTTTGGCGGATATCAGGAGAACTCTACCTGCCCGAATACATAGGCCCTTTCCTGTTTCAGCATGACAATGCCCCAATGCAGAAAGAGAGGTCCATATAGAAATAGTTTGTCTAGATCGGTGTGGAAGACCTTGACTGTCCTTGCACAGAGCCCTGACCTCAACCCCATTGAACACCTTTGGCATTTATTGGAACACCAACTGTGAGCCAGGTCTAATCGCTCAACATCAGTGCCCGACTTCACTAATGCTCTTGTGGCTGAATGGAAGCTGCAGTCCCCGCAGCAATGTTCCAACATCTAGTGGAAAGCCTTCCCAGAAGAGTGGAGGCTGTTATAGCAGCAAAGGGGAACCAACCCTTACCCTAACCCTAACCCTTACATAACCCTAATATAAAACTAAACCTAATATAACCCTAACCTTAACATAACCCTAATATAAAACTAAACCTAATATAACCCTAACCTTAACATAGCCCTAACCCTAATATAACCCTCACCCTAATATAGCCCTAACCCTAATATAGCCCTCACCCTAATATAACCCTCACCCTAACATAACCCTAACCCTAATATAACCCTGACCCTAACCCTAATATAACCCCAATCTTAACATAGCCCTAACCCTAATATAACCCTCACCCTAATATAACCCTAAACCTAACCCTAATATAACCCTAACCCTTACATAACCCTAATATAACCCTAACCCTAATATAACCCTAACCATAATTCAAGCCTAATACAACCCTGATATAACCCTAATATAACCCTGACCATAATTCAAGCCTAATATAACCCTAATATAACCCTGACCATAATTCAACCCTAATATAACCCTACCCATAATTCAAACCTAATATAACCCTAACCATAATTCAACCCTAATATAACCCTAACCATAATTCAACCCTAATATAACCCTAACCATAATTCAACCCTAATATAACCCTAATATAACCCTGACCATAATTCAACCCTAATATAACCCTGACCATAATTCAAGGCTAATATTACCCTAACCATAATTCAACCCTAATATAATCCTAACCATAATTCAACCCTAATATAACCCTAACCATAATTCAACCCTAATATAACCCTAATATAACCCTAATATAACCCTGACCATAATTCAACCCTAATATAACCCTGACCATAATTGAAGCCTAATATCACCCTAATATAACCCTCCTGTTCCTCTAATATAATGGTTAGGGTTAACACTAACCCTAACCCTAAAATAACCCTAAAATAACTTAATTTAACCCTAATATAAACCTAATATCAAATCAAATCAAATTCTATTGGTCACATACACATATTTAACAGATGTTATTGCGGGTGTAGTGAAATGCATGTGTTCCCAGCTCCAACACTGCAGTAGAATATCAATTCACATACAATACACACATCTAAAAGTAAAATAATGTAATTAAGAAATATATAAATATTAGGACGAGTAACATCGGAGTGGCATTGACTAGAATACAGTAGAATAGAATACAGTATATACATATGAAATGAATAAAGCAGTATGTAAACATTATTAAAGTGGCCAGTGATTCCATGTCTATGTATATAGGGCAGCAGCCTCTAAGGTGCAGGGTTCAGTAACCGGGTGGTAGCCGGCTAGTCTGATGGCCTTGAGATAGAAGCTGTTTTTCAGTCTCTCTGTCCCAGCTTTGATGCACCTGTATTGACCTCGCCTTCTGGATGGTAGCGGGGTGAACAGGCAGTGGCTCGGGTGGTTGATGTCCTTGATGATCTTTTTGGCCTTCCTTTGACATCGGGTGCTGTAGGTGTCCTGTAGGGCTGGTAGTTTGTCCCCGGTGATGCGTTGTGCAGACCTCACTACCCTCTGGAGAGCCCTGCAGTTGCGGGTGGTGCTGTTGCCGTACCAGGCAGTAATACAGCCCGACAGAATGCTTTCAATTGTGCATCTGTAAAACTTTGTGAAGGTTTTAAGTGACAAGTCAAAATTCTCTAGCCTCCTGAGGTTGAAGAGGCTCTGTTGTGCCTTCTTCACCACACTGTATGTGTGGGTGGTCCATTTCAATTTGTCAGTGATGTGTATGCCAAGGAACTTGAAGCTTTCTACCTTCTCCACTGCAGTCCTGTGAATGTAGATGGGGGGTGTACCCTCTGCTGTTTCCTGAAGTCCACAATCATCTCCTTTGTTTTGTTGACATTGAGTGAGAGGTTGTTTTCCAGGTACCACACTCCCAGAGCCCTCACCCCCTCCCTGTAGGCTGTCTCGTCATCGTTGATAATCAAGTCTACTACTGTTGTTTCGTCTGCATTTAACACCATAGGGTACCATGGTGTTGAATGCTGACCTATCGTCAATAAACATCATTCTTATATAGGTATTCCTCTTGTCCAGATGGGATAGAGTAGTGTGCAGAGTAACGGCAATTGCATCGTCTGTGGGTCTATTGGGGCGGTAAGCAAATTGAAGTGGGTCTAAGGTGGCAGGAAAGGTAGCGGTGATATGATCCTTGACTAGTCTCTCAAAGCACTTCATGATGACAGAGGTGAGTGCTACGGGGCGATAGTCATTAAGTTCAGTTACATTTACCTTCTTGGGTACAGGAACAATCGTGGCCATCTTGAAGCATGTGGGGACAGCAGACTGGGATAGGGAGAGATTGAATATGCCCGTAAACACATCAGCCAGCTGGTCTGCACATGCTCTGAGGACGCGGCTAGGGATGCGGTCTGGGCCGGAAGCCTTGCGAGGGTTAACACGTTTCAATGTTTTACTCACATTGGAACCGGAGAAGGAGAGGCCACAGTCCTTGGTAGCCGGCCATGTTGGTGGCACTGTTATCCTCAAAGCATGCGAAGAATGTGTTTAGCCTGTCCGGCTAAACTGGCTGGTTTTCCTTTTGTAGCCCGTGATTGTCTGTAGTCCCTGCCACATACGTCTCGTGTCTGAGCCATTGAATTGCGACTCTACTTTCTCTCTATACTGACGCTTAGCTTGTTTGATTGTCTTGCGGAGTGAATAACTACACTGTTTATATTGTGCCATATTACCAGTAGCCTTGCCATGGTTAAATGCTGTGGTTCGCGCTTTCAGTTTTGCGTGAATGCTACCATCTATCCACGGTTTCTGGTTAGGGTAGGTTTTAATAGACACAGTGGGTGCTACATCTCCTGTACACTACCTTATGAACTCAGTCACAGTATCCGTGTATGCGTCTAAATGATTTCCGCAAGCTACCCGGAACATATCCCAGTCCACGTGATCAAAACAATCCTGAAGCGTGGATTCCGATTGGTCAGACCAGCATTGAATAGTACGAAGCACGGGCACTTCCTGTTTGTGTTTCTGCCTATAGGACAGGAGGAGCAAGATGGAGTCGTGGTCAGATATGCCGAAAGGAGGGCGAGGGAGGGCCTTGTAAGCATTCCGGAAGTTTGAATAGCAATGGTCGAGAGTCTTAGTAGCTTGAGTAAGACAGCCAATATGTTGATAGAACTTTGGCAGCCTAGTCCTCAAATTTTCTTTGTTAAAATCCCCAGCTACCAATAAATGCAGCCTCAGGATATGTGGTTCTTTGAGAGCCATCGAGGTTTCAGCTTGAGGTGGGATGTAAACGGCCGTGGCGATGACGGAGGATAATTCTCTTGGGAGATAATATGGCATTTAATTGTGAGGTATTCTAGGTCGGGTGAACTGTATGTTCCTAGAATTACACCATGTCGTTAATCATGACAGACACCCCTCTGCCCTTCTGCTTCTATGAGAGATATTTATTCCTGTCTGCGCGATATACTGAGAATCCTGCTGGCTTTACCAACTCCGAAAGAGTATCCCGAGAGAGCCATGTTTCCACGAAACAAAGTATGTTACAGGCCATGATGTCTATCTGGAAAGGAATCCTTGCTCTAAGCTCATCAACTTAGTTATCCAAAGACTGAACATTAGCGAGTAATATATTTGGAGGCGGTGGGTGGTGTGCGCGCCTCTCCTCCTGTTTTGGGTCGGCCTCTGGAATAAGTTAAATTGCTCTGGGGAGAGTAAACAAAGGATCTGCTCCAGGGAAATCCTGGTCGTAATGCTGGTAGTTCTGGTGAGTTACCGCCGATGTAATATCCAATAGTTCTTGTATGTAATGACACAAAACATTTCCTGAGCTAGTAATGTACAAAATAGTACATAAAAAACGAAATATCGCAAAGTTTTCTAAGAGCTAGTCGCGATGCTGCCATCTCCGTCGGCGCAATCTAACTTCAATCCACTTATGTAGTATGCTGCCACCTTCACTTACTATATACAAAATAATGCCAACTCCACTTATGTAGTATGCTGCCACCTTCACTTACTATATACAAAATAATGCCAACTCCACTTGTGTAGTACGCTGCCAACTCCACTTGTGTAGTACGCTGCCAACTCCACTTACTGTACTATGCAGCCAACTCCACTTACTGTACTATGCTGCCATCTCCACTTGTGTAGTACGCTGCCAACTCCACTTGTGTAATATGCTGAAAATGTCACTTAATATGTAATATGCTGCCAACTCCACTTACTGTAATATGCTGCCAACTCCACTTACTGTAATATGCTGCCAACTCCACTTAGGTAATATGCTGCCAACTTCACTTACTGTATGTAATATGCTGCCAACTTCACTTACTGTAATATGCTGCCAACTTCACTTACTGTAATATGCTGCCAACTTCACTTATGTAATATGCTGCCAACTTCACTTACTGTAATATGCTGCCAACTTCACTTACTGTAATATGCTGCCAACTTCACTTACTGTATGTAATATGCTGCCAACTTCACTTATGTAATATGCTGCCAACCTCACTTACTGTAATATGCTGCCAACTTCACTTACTGTTTGTAATATGATACCAACTCCACTTATGTAGTACGCTGCCAACTTCCTTTGCTTAATATGCTGCCAACTTCACTTACTGTTTGTAATATGATACCAACTCCACTTATGTAGTACGCTGCCAACTTCCTTTGCTTAATATGCTGCCAACTTCACTTACTGTATGTAATATGCTGCCAACTTCACTTACTGTAATATGCTGCCAACTTCACTTACTGTAATATGCTGCCAACTTCACTTATGTAATATGCTGCCAACTTCACTTACTGTATGTAATATGCTGCCAACTTCACTTATGTAATATGCTGCCAACTTCACTTATGTAATATGCTGCCAACTCCACTTATGTAATATGCTGCCAACTCCACTTACTGTAATATGCTGCCAACTCCGCCTACAGTAAAATGCAGCCAACTCCGCCTACTGTAAAATGCAGCCAACTCCGCCTACTGTAAAATGCAGCCAACTCCGCCTACTGTAATATGCAGCCAACTCCGCCTACTGTAATATGCAGCCAACTCCACTTACTGTAATATGCTGCCAACTTCACTTTCTGTCCAACTTCACTTATATGCTGTCAACTCCACTTACTGTATCTAATATGCTGCCAACTCCACTTACTGTAATATGCTGTCAACTCCACTTACTGTAATATGCTGCCAACTCCACTTACTGTAATATGCTGTCAACTCCACTTAAGTAATATGCTGCCAACTCCACCTCTGTAATATGCTGCCAACTCCACTTACTGTAATATGCTGCCAACTCCACTTACTGTAATATGCTGCCAACTCCACTTACTGTAATATGCTGCCAACTACATTTACTGTATGTAATATGCTGCCAACTCCACTTACTGTAATATGCTGCCAACTCCACTTACTGTAATATGCTGCCAACTCCACTTATCTAATATGCTGCCAACTCCACTTATGTAATATGCTGCCAACTCCACTTATCTAATATGCTGCCAACTCCACTTATGTAATATGCTGCCAACTCCACTTATGTAATATGCTGCCAACTCCACTTATCTAATATGCTGCCAACTCCACTTATCTAATATGCTGCCAACTTCACTTACTGTAATATGCTGCCAACTTCACTTACTGTAATATGCTGCCAACTTCACTTACTGTATGTAATATGCTGCCAACTTCACTTATGTAATATGCTGCCAACCTCACTTACTGTAATATGCTGCCAACTTCACTTACTGTTTGTAATATGATACCAACTCCACTTATGTAGTACGCTGCCAACTTCCTTTGCTTAATATGCTGCCAACTTCACTTACTGTTTGTAATATGATACCAACTCCACTTATGTAGTACGCTGCCAACTTCCTTTGCTTAATATGCTGCCAACTTCACTTACTATATGTAATATGCTGCCAACTTCACTTACTGTAATATGCTGCCAACTTCACTTACTGTAATATGCTGCCAACTTCACTTATGTAATATGCTGCCAACTTCACTTACTGTATGTAATATGCTGCCAACTTCACTTATGTAATATGCTGCCAACTTCACTTATGTAATATGCTGCCAACTCCACTTACTGTAATATGCTGCCAACTCCGCTTGCGTAATGTGCTGCCAACTCCGCCTACTGTAAAATGCAGCCAACTCCGCCTACTGTAAAATGCAGCCAACTCCGCCTACTGTAAAATGCAGCCAACTCCGCCTACTGTAATATGCAGCCAACTCCGCCTACTGTAATATGCAGCCAACTCCACTTACTGTAATATGCTGCCAACTTCACTTTCTGTCCAACTTCACTTATATGCTGTCAACTCCACTTACTGTATCTAATATGCTGCCAACTCCACTTACTGTAATATGCTGTCAACTCCACTTACTGTAATATGCTGCCAACTCCACTTACTGTAATATGCTGTCAACTCCACTTAAGTAATATGCTGCCAACTCCACCTCTGTAATATGCTGCCAACTCCACTTACTGTAATATGCTGCCAACTCCACTTACTGTAATATGCTGCCAACTCCACTTACTGTAATATGCTGCCAACTACATTTACTGTATGTAATATGCTGCCAACTCCACTTACTGTAATATGCTGCCAACTCCACTTATCTAATATGCTGCCAACTCCACTTATGTAATATGCTGCCAACTCCACTTATCTAATATGCTGCCAACTCCACTTATGTAATTTGCTGCCAACTCCACTTATCTAATATGCTGCCAACTCCACTTATCTAATATGCTGCCAACTTCACATGTGGAGGCAGAGGGTTTAGGGACCATCTTCACTCCTTTTGTCACGATAAATCTATGCTGCTACTATACAGGTCAAACCTGTCTTTCTGACATATACTAGCTGTCGCTGTGCTGATTAACCCTAAATCTATGCTGCTACAATAAACACGTGAAACCTTTCTTGTGGTCCGTGGTATCCAATTGGTAGTTACAGCCTTGTCTCATTGCTGCAACTCCCGTACGGACTCGGGAGAGGCAAAGGTTGAGAGCCGCGCAACCTCCGAAACACAACCCAACCAAGCCTCACTGCTTCTTGACACAATGCCCACTTAACCCGGAAGCCAGCCGCACCAATGTGTCGGAGGAAACACCGTATACCTGGCAACCGTGTCAGCTGCACTGCACCCGGTCCGCCACAGGAGTCGATGGGACAAGGACATCCCTGCCGGCCAAACCCTCCCCTAACTCGGGCGATGCTGGGCCAATTGTGCACCGCCCCATGAGTCTCCCAGTCGCAGCCAGCTGCGACAGAGCCTGGACTCGAACCCAGAATCTCTAGTGGCACAGCTAGCACTGCGATGCAGTGCCTTAGACCACTGCGCCACTCGGGAGGCCAAAAATCATAAATGTTTTTGAGAAAGATCAATTGAAAATACAATTGTATTGGAGTAAATTTATTTTTTCTTTTCATTTTGATAAGAGATGAAAATGTAATGAATTTAAGGTTATTTGTCGATGTAAAAATCTAAATGTACAGCTTTTAAGTTTGTGTCATTAGATTTGGGGTGTGGGGGATGGGGTTGCGAGTAATCCTAGCCAAAAAAATGGGTTTCCCAGAAATTTGAATGAAAAAATAGGGTCCCTGCTTAAAAAAATTGGAATAACACTTTTCTAGACTGTAAAGCCCCACCACCACTGCTGAGGATGATAGCTAATCCCCACCCACATCCATTGAGGATGATAGCTAAGCCACACCCACAGCCATTGAGGATGATAGCTAAGCCACACCCACCTCCATTGAGGATGGTAACTAAACCTCGCCCACCCCCACTGAGGATGACGGCAAACCCCACCCACCTCCACTGAGGATGACAGTAAACCCCACCCACCTCCATTGAGGATGATAGCTAAGCCCCACCCACCTCCATTGAGGATGATAGCTAAGCCCCACCCACCTCCACTGAGGTGGTTGTCATTATGTAATGATGCTAATAATAATATTACAATACTAACCTCCACTGAGGATGATGACGGCGAGGAAGAGTGCCATATCACTGTCATACAGCTCCAGGGTGTTGAACTTAACAGAGAACTCAAACTTGGGTTCCATCATATCACAGAAGGGTTTCCTCAGGCTCTTCAGGAACTCTCTCGTCATGAAGATCTGTCCATAGGAGATCAGTGTACCATCTTTGTTCATGAGCGGAGCCCACATGATGATGAGCACCTCGATGACGCCGTACTTCAGCAGAGTCACCTGATCGTTCAGGTCCAATCCCACGAAGCCAGGGATGCTCTTAGCGAACTCTGTGACCTCTCGGACGGCCTCGGCGGAGCGCGACTGACAGCTGTAGAAGAACCTGAGCTGCACCTCGTCAGTGGGCTCCTGGACCAGACCAACACCCCCACCTAGACATCCACCTACAGCCAGACCTTCACTCACTGCCAGACATCTACCTGCAGAAAATCATATTTGTTCAGTGTTATTTCATTTACATTGAACAAAAATATAAACACAACATGTACAGTGTTGGTCCCATGATTCATGAAATAAAAGACCCTCAAAATGTTCTATATGCATAAAAAGGTGTGGCATATCAAGAAACTAATTAAACAGCATGATCATTACAGAGGTGCACCTTGTGCTGGGACAACAAAAAGCCACTAAAATGTGCAGTTCTGTCACACAACACAATGCCACAGACGTCTTAAGTTTTGAGAGAGCATGCATTTGGCATGCTGACTGCAGGAATGTCAGAAACCACAGCTGTTGCCAGAGAATTGAATCTTAATTTCTCTACCATAAGCCACCTCCAATGTTGATTTAGAGAATTTGGCAGTACGTCCAACCGGCATCACAACTTCAGACCATGTGTAACCATACCAGCCCAGGACCGTCACATCTGGCTTCGTCACCTGCGGGATAGTCTCAGACCAGCCACCGGGACAGCTGATGAAACTGAGTTTGCACAACCAAATAAGTTCTACACAAACTGTTAGAAACCGTCTCAGGGAATCTCATCTGCGCACTCGTCGTCCTCACAAGGGTCTTGACCTGACTGCAGTTCGGCGTCGTAACTGATTTCAGTGGGCAAATGCTCACCTTCGTTGGCCACTGGAAAGCTGGAGAAGTGTGTTCTTAACGGATGAATCCCGGTTTCAACTGTACCGGGCAGATGGCTCGTGTGGGCAAACGGTTTGCTGATGTCAACGTTGTGAACAGAGTGCCCCATGATGGCGGTGAGGTTATGGTATGGGCAGGCATAAGCTACGGACAACGAACACAATTGAATTTTATCAAAGGCAATTTGAATGTACAGAGATACCGTGAGGCCTATTGTCGTGCCATTCAGCCACCGCCATCAGCTCATGTTTCAGCATGATAATGCACGGCCCCATGTCGCAAGGATCTGTACACAATTCCTGGAGGCTGAAAATGTCCCAGTTCTTCCATGTCCTGCATACTCACCAGACATGTCACCCATTGAGCATGTTTGGGATGCTCTGGATCGACGTGTATTCCAGTTCCCACCAATATCCAGATATTTCGAACACCCATTGAAGAGGAGTGGGACATGCAAGCCACAATCAACTCCCCTATCTATTTTTTAAGGTATCTGTGACCAACTGATGCATATCTGTATTCCCAGTCATGGGAAATCCATAGATAAGGGACTAATGCATTTATTTCTATTTACTAATTTCCTTACATGAACTGTAACTCAGTAAAATCTTTAAATTGTTGCATGTTGCATGTATATCATTGTTCAGTGTAGAAAGGTAACAAAGGTATCTACAAAAAAATAAAATATAAATAGGAGAAAAAAAGGTACAGGGAAAACAGTTACAGTAAAATAGAAACAGTCACAGAGGATAGAAACAGTCACAGTAAAATAGAAACAGTCACAGAGGATAGAAACACCATTATAATACCTAGACCACAGTCAGCTCCAGTCCCAAGCCCAGCCTCAGGCCCAGCCTCAGGCCCAGCCTCAGGCCCAGCCTCAGTCCTGGTCTCCTGGACAACATGGATGGGCATCTGCCTGCAGTTGATAAACCTCTGTCCTTCCTGAAGAGACTTCATGTCATGTATTACAAACGGCTGCAGAGAGACAACAAACAAACAAACTCAAGCACATTACTGTGAAACATGCTGACTATATGGAGACAACAGCCTGTTATAACATGATGACTATATGGAGAAAACAGCCTGTTATAACATGATGACTATCTGGAGACAACAACCTGTTATAACATGATGACTCTCTGGAGACAACAGCCTGTTATAACATGATGACTATCTGGAGACAACAGCATGTTATAACATGATGACTCTCTGGAGACAACAGCCTGTTATAACATGATGACTATCTGGAGACAACAGCCTGTTATAACATGATGACTCTCTGGAGACAACAGCCTGTTATAACATGATGACTATCTGGAGACAACAGCCTGTTATAACATGATGACTATCTGGAGACAACAGCCTGTTATAACATGATGACTCTCTGGAGACAACAGCCTGTTATAACATGATGACTATCTGGAGACAACAGCCTGTTACAACATGATGACGCTCTGGAGACAACAGCCTGTTATAACATGATGACTATCTGGAGACAACAGCCTGTTATAACATGATGACTATCTGGAGACAACAGCCTGTTATAACATGATGACTATCTGGAGACAACAGCCTGTTATAACATGATGGCTCTCTGGAGACAACAGCCTGTTATAACATGATGACTATCTGGAGACAACAGCCTGTTATAACATGATGACTCTCTGGAGACAACAGCCTGTTATAACATGATGACTCTCTGGAGACAACAGCCTGTTATAACATGATGACAATCTGGAGACAACAGCCTGTTATAACATGATGACTATCTGGAGACAACAGCCTGTTATAACATGATGACTCTCTGGAGACAACAGCCTGTTATAACATGATGACTCTCTGGAGACAACAGCCTGATATAACATGATGACTCTCTGGAGACAACAGCCTGTTATAACATGATGACTATCTGGAGACAACAGCCTGTTACAACATGATGACGCTCTGGAGACAACAGCCTGTTATAACATGATGACTCTCTGGAGACAACAGCCTGTTATAACATGATGACTATCTGGAGACAACAGCCTGTTATAACATGATGACTATCTGGAGACAACAGCCTGTTATAACATGATGACTATCTGGAGACAACAGCCTGTTATAACATGATGACTCTCTGGATACAACAGCCTGTTATAACATGATGACTCTCTGGAGACAACAGCCTGTTATAACATGATGACTATCTGGAGACAACAACCTGTTATAACATGATGACTATCTGGAGACAACAGCCTGTTATAACTATCTGGAGACAACAGCCTGTTATAACATGATGACTCTCTGGAGACAACAGCCTGTTATAACATGATGACTATCTGGAGACAACAGCCTGTTATAACATGATGACTATCTGGAGACAACAGCCTGTTATAACATGATGACTATCTGGAGACAACAGCCTGTTATAACATGATGACTCTCTGGAGACAACAGCCTGTTATAACATGATGACTATCTGGAGACAACAGCCTGTTATAACATGATGACTATCTGGAGACAACAGCCTGTTATAACATGTGCCATCAAACCCCTGCAACTTATTCAGAACACTGCCACCAGATCTGGTGTTCAACCTTCCCAGGTTCTCCCATGTCACCCCGCTCCTCTGCACACTTTACTGGCTTCCAGTCAAAGCTCACATCCAATATAAGACCATGATACTTGCCTACGGAGCAGCAAGAGGAACTGCTCCTCCTTACCTTCAGGCTATGATCAAACCCTACACCCCAACCTGGGTAGTCTGTTCTGACACCTCTGGTCTCTTGACCCTCCCACCTCTACGTGAGGGCAGCTACCGCTCAGCCCAGTCAATGCTCTTCTATGACCTGGCACCCCAATGCTGGAACCAGCTTCCCCCTGAAGCTAAGACAGCAGAGTCCATGCCTATTTTTCAAAAACATCTGAAACCCTACCTCTTCAAAGAGTGTCTTAAATAATCCCACAGCCCCCCTCCCCTGCCCCCACCCACTAGTAGTGACTTTCCCCCCTACTAGAACTAAATTTCCCCCCTACTAAACTCAGCAAAAAAAGAAACGGCCCTTTTTCAGGACCCTGTCTTTCAAAGATAATTCGTTAAAATCCAAATAACTTCACAGATCTTCATTGTAAAGGGTTTAAACACTGTTTCACATGCTTGTTCAATGAACCATAAAAAAATTATGAACATGCACCTGTGGAACGGTCGTTAAGACACTAACAGCTTACAGACGGTAGGCAATTAAGGTCACAGTTATTAAAACTTAGGACACTAAAGAGGCTTTTCTACTGACTCAAAAAGACCAAAAGAAAGATGCCCAGGGTCCCTGCTCAACTGCGTGAACATGCCTTAGGCATGCTGCAAGGAGGCATGAGGACTGCAGATGTGGCCAGGGCAATAATGTCCGTACTGTGAGATGCCTAAGACAGCACCACAGGGAGATGGGACAGACAGCTGATCGTCCTCGCAGTGGCAGACCACGTGTAACAACACCTGCACAGGATCGATACATCCGAACATCACACCTGCGGGACAGGTACAGGACGGCAACAACAACTGCCCGAGTTACACCAGGAACGCACAATCCCTCCATCAGTGCTCAGACTGTCCGCAATAGGCTGAGAGAGGCTGGACTGAGGGCTTGAAGGCCTGTTGTAAGGCAGGTCCTCACCAGACATCACCGGCAACAACGATGCCTATGGGCACAAACCCACCGTCGCTGGACCAGACAGGACTAGCAAAAAGTGCTCTTCCCTGACGAGTCGTGGATATCCTCCTCCCTCATGTGGTACCCTTCCTGCAGACTCATCCTGACATGACCATCCAGCATGACAATGCCACCAGCCATACTGCTCATTCTGTGCATGATTTCCTGCAAGACAGGAATGTCAGTGTTCTGCCATGGCCAGCAAAGAGCCCAGATCTCAATCCCATTGACCACGTCTGGGACCTGTTGGATCGGAGGGTGAGGGCTAGGGCCATTCCCCCCCAGAAATGTCCGGGAACTTGCAGGTGCCTTGGTGGAAGAGTGGGGTAACATCTCACAGCAAGAACTGGCAAATCTGGCGCAGTTCATGAGGAAGAGATGCACTGCAGTACTTAATGCAGCTGGTGGCCACACCTGATACTGACTGTTACTTTTGACCCCCCCCCCCTTTGTTCAGGGACACATTGTTAAATGTGTTAGTCACATGTCTGTGGAACTTGTTCAGTTTATGTCTCAGTTGTTGAATCTTGTTATGTTCATACAAATCTTTACACATGTTAAGTTTGCTGAAAATAAACGCAGTTGACAATGAGAGGACGTTTCTTTTTTTGATGAGTTTATAACCCTAACCCAAATACATCCCTAACCATAATACAAGCCTAATAAAACCCTAACATTACCCTAATATAACCCTAATTTTGCTGAGTTTAGTACTGACTTTTCCCCCTACTAGTACTGACTTTTCCCCCTACTAGTACTGACTTTCCCCCCTACTAGTACTGACTTTCCCCCTACTAGTACTGACTTTTCCCCCCTACTAGTACTGACTTTCCCCCCCTACTAGTACTGACTTTTCCCCCCTACTAGTACTGACTTTTCCCCCTACTAGTACTGACTTTTCCCCCTACTAGTACTGACTTTCCCCCCTACTAGTACTGACTTTTCCCCCCTACTAGTACTGACTTTCCCCCCTACTAGTACTGACTTTCCCCCTACTAGTACTGACTTTTCCCCCCCTACTAGTACTGACTTTTCCCCCTACTAGTACTGACTTTCCCCCCTACTAGTACTGACTTTCCCCCCTACTAGAACTGACTTTTCCCCCCTACTAGCACTGACTTTTCCCCCCCTACTAGCACTGACTTTCCCCCCTACTAGTACTGACTTTTCCCCCCTACTAGCACTGACTTTCCCCCCTACTAGTACTGACTTTTCCCCCCTACTAGCACTGACTTTCCCCCCTACTAGTACTGACTTTTCCCCCCTACTAGCACTGACTTTCCCCCCTACTAGTACTGACTTTCCCCCCCTACTAGTACTGACTTTTCCCCCCCTACTAGTACTGACTTTTCCCCCCTACTAGTACTGACTTTCCCCCCTACTAGTACTGACTTTTCCCCCTACTAGAACTGACTTTCCCCCCTACTAGTACTGACTTTCCCCCCTACTAGTACTGACTTTTCCCCCCTACTAGCACTGACTTTTCCCCCTACTAGCACTGACTTTTCTGATAGCTACTTAATTTAGGAAAAATTTACTTTCTATGACTGAGATATGTGGTTGTCCCACCTAGCTACACTACATGACCAACAGTCCAGTCAAGTTCTTCCACACTGATCTCAACAAACCATTTCTGCATGGACCTCGCTTTGTGCACGGGGGCATTGTCATGCTGAAACAGGAAAGGGCCTTCCCCAAACTGTTGCCAGAAAGTTGGAAGCACAGAATTGTCTAAATGTCATTGTATGCTGTAGCATTAAGATTCCCCTTCACAGGAATAAAGGGGCCTAGCATGAACCATGAATTATATCCCCAGTCCATTATTGCTCCACCAAACTTTACAGTTGGCACTATGCCTTTGGGCATGTAGTGTTCTCCTGGCATCCGTTCAAACCCAGATTAGTCCGCCAGACTGCCAGATGGTGAAGCATCATTCATCACTCCAGAGAATGCGTTTTCACTGCTGTAGAGTCCAATAGCGATGAGCTTAACACCACTCCAGCCGACGCTTGGCATTGCGCATTGTAATCTTAGGCGTGTGTGCGGCTGCTCAGATATGATAGCCCATTTCATGAAGCTCCCGACAAAGTTATTGTGCTGACTTTGCTTCCAGAAGCAGTTTGGAACTCGCTTCAGCACTCACTGATCCCGTTCTGTGAGCTTGTGTGGCCTACCACTTCGTGGCTGAGCCGTTGTTGCTCCTAGACGTTTCCACTTCACAATAACATCACTTACAGTTGATCGGGGCAGCTCTAGCAGGGCAGAAATTTGATGAACTGACTTGTTGGAAAGGTGTGTCCACATACACTATGTGAATGCACTAAGTTGCTGCGTGTGAGTGTCTGCTAAATGACTAAAATGTAGAGGGAGGAGAGGAGTGAGATCTGCAAGGCCATGATGCTGGAACTAAAAAACAGATCAGAGGTCAGACTGAGGGTTTACTCTGCTAGCTAGTTTGTTAAATAACATGCTGCTGTTTCCTGCCATGCTTCCTCTGGTCAACTATCAACTCAAAACATTTGACATGTATCAGAATGTGGACTCGTTCCATTGTGCTGTATATTCTACTGTACTCTGTCATAACATAGGTTATCAATAAATGTCACAATATGGTGCAGAGTGTTCGATGTGCCTTCTGTCGGGCAAGGAGATCTCCATCTCCGCTAAAACCATTGACATCTGTGTGGCGTTTTCAAGGGATTGTCAGCTAAATGTTACAACTATTTGGTTGTAATATGATCACCTCTTGAATAACTGACAAAGTTTCTAGCTACTGGTACTCGCTTGTCGACATTATTAGCTAGCTATACACTTTACATGACTGGCTGAACGACAACATGAATAACATACAGCTGGCGGGTTTTAAGCTTTTTAGGCAGGATAGAACAGCGGCCTCTGGTAAGACAAGGGGTGGCAGTCAATGTATATTTGTAAATAACATCTGGTGCATGAAATCTAAGGAAGTTTTGAGGTTTTGCTCGCCTGAGGTAGAGCATCTCATGATAAGCTGTAGACCACACTATTTACCAAGAGAGTTTTCATCTATATTCTTCATAGCTGTCTATTTACCACTACAAACTGATGCTAGCTCTAGACCGCACTCAATGATTGGATTGTCTGACTGACTACAACTTTTTTGTATACGGTATTTCATTTGTTTTGGTGTGATGTATACCGTGATGATTTATGTGGTCAGTTGTAGTTGAGGACTTAAGATTTGATACGCTTTATGGTTGTGTTGTAAAATAATTGTTATTTTGATTGTATGATTGAGACTGGGTTCACGCTACACTTGTATGAACGGACAAACATTGCGTGACTAAGGTCACTTGAGTTCCCTGAACTCCTTTACCGGGCTGGACTCTTTTAGGCCCGAGGTACAGGACATTTCTGGAGAAACCGGAACTCATTATTTGTTCTTTTATTATGTGTGTGATAATTTATGTTGGTAATGCAACCCACGCAAAAGAATGTTGTTTTGAAGTTATTTCCAATGTTTTAAGGGTTTATGAAAAGTGTATTTCCATCCTGACTGTTACATGAGTCCTTTGTATTGGTGTAGACTTGACGGACCAGATGGGACTCATTCCCTCACAAACCAAAAGGTGAAACCAATATTTTCTCTGGTAGGCACAACCTACCTGGCACCCCTATAACCAATAACCTCAAGTCAAAACCGTTACAAAATGTGACCATAATTCTATCCTCCTGATTCCAGCTTACAAGCAGAAACTAAAGCAGGAAGCACCAGTGACTCGGTCAATAAGAAAGTGGTCGGATGAAGCAAATGCTAAGCTACAGGACCGTTTTGCTAGCACAGAGTAGAATATGTTCCGGGATTCTTCCGATGGCATTGAGGAGTACACCACATCAGTCACTGGCTTCGTCAATAAGACATCGATGCCGTCGTCCCCAAAGTGACTGTACATACATACCCCAACCAGAAGCCATGGCTTTCAAGGAGCGGGACTCTAACCCGGAAGCTTATGAAATCCCACGATGCCCTTCAACGAACCATCAAACAGGCAAAGCATCAATACAGGACTAAGATTGAATCATACTTCACCGGCTCCGACGCTCGTCGGATGTGGCAGAGCTTGCAAACTATTATAGACTACAAAGGGAGCTGCCCAGTGCCACGAGCTGCCCGGTGACACGAGCCTACCAGACGAGAAATTACTTCTATGCTCGCTTCGAGGCAAGTAACACTGAAACATGCATCAGCTGTTCCGGACGACTGTGTGATCAAACTCTCTGTAGCCGATGTGAGTAAGACCTTTAAACAGGTCAACATTCACAAGGCCGCAGGGCCAGACGGATTACCAGGATGCGTACTCCGAGCATGCGTTGACCAACTAGCAAATGTCTTCACTGACATTTGCAACCTGTCCCTGAATGAGTCTGTAATACCGACATGTTTCAAGCAGACCACCATAGTCCCTGTGCCCAAGAACACTAAGGTAACCTGCCAAAATGACTATCGACCGTAGCACTCACGTCTCAGATCCTCGAAAGGTTCTACAGCTGCACCATCCAGAGCATCTTGATGCATTGCATCACTGCCTGGTATGGCAACTGCTCGGCCCCCGACCGCAAGGCGGGGGGTAGTGCATACGGGTAGTGCGTACGGCCCAGTACATCACCAGGGCCAAGCTTCCTGCCATCCAGGACCTCTATACCAGGCAGCGTCAGAGGAAGGCCCTAAAAATTGTTAAAGACACCAGCCACCCTTGTCATAGACTTTTCTCTGCTACCGCAAGGCAAGCGGTACCAGAGCGCCAAGTCTAGGTCCAAAAGGCTTCTTAACAGCTTCTATCCCCAAGCCATAAGACTCCTGAACAGCTAATCAAAGGGCTACCCAGACCCCTATTTTACACTGCTGCTACTGTCCATTTTATAATCTATGCACAGTCATTGACTCTGTACCGGTACCCCTTGTATATAGCCTCCACAGTGACTCTGTACCGGTACCCCCTGTATATAGCCTCCACAGTGACTCTGTACCGGTACACCCTGTATATAGCCTCGCTATTGTTATTTTACTGCTGCTGTTTATTTGTTATTTAAACAATTTTTACTTAAGAAGTTAAGAAAAATAAGTGTTAACCTGTTGAGGATCTTATCCCGATCTTATCCCGGTATTGGGATTCATTGTCATGTGACCATGGCGGGGAATTCAAAACTGCAAGAGTAATCATTTCAAAAAATCAAATAATCAACTATTTTCCTCCATTTGAAAGATATATCTTCTAAATCTAACCACGCTGTCCGATTTTCAGAGGCATTACGGAGAATGCATAAAGTTAGGTTATGTGAGGAGAGTACATTGACAATAGCTGCGTGTAATGTTTAGCCAATTCAAAGAAGGGCATCAACAGACAGAAAACTAGCTAGAATTATGCACTTACCTTTGACAATCTGCATCAGATGACACTCATAGGACATTATGTTATACAATACATGCATTTTTAGTTCCATCAAGTTCATATTTATATCCAAAAACAGCATTTACAGTCGCGGTGAAATTCAGAATTTTTTCCGGCTCGAATGCACCCAGTGAATCCAGCATTACAAATCACGGAATTACTATTCGAAAACATTGGTAAATTATAATATTGTCATTCAAAGAATAATATATTATCATCTCGTAATTGCTACCGAATGGCCAGATCTCAAAATAACTTTACTGGGAAATCACATTTTGCATAAACTGGGTACTATGCTAACAACAATAAGCTATATGCTAAGCTAAGCTATACCGTTAGCATTAGCATCATCTAATATCGATAATAACATTCTAAATATCCCCTTACCTTTGATTATCTCCATCAGAAGGCGCTGCCAGAGATCCCAGGTCCAGAACAAATGTGGTTTCTTTTGACAAAGTTCATAATTTATGTCCAAATAGTTAGCGTTCAGTAGGCTCCCACAAAATGAGGTGGGCAGTGTAAAGTCACGTCGAAAAGCTAAAGAAAACCTAGTAAATAATCTATTTACGTTTGTTTAAACATGTCAAACGTTGTTCATCATTAATCTTTTGGTCCATTTTTAACGTGAAACATCAGTAAACATCAGTAATATTTTCACACAACCTATCAAGTGTCTAGAATAAACGATAATGACAAAGGCACTCTTCTCAGATTCATGCGCAGGCGCAAAAAATGAAGTGATGACGTGTCAACTTGTAAGCTTTCTTATTCGGTCTGTATTCATCACAGATGCTTCCAACAACTTTCTAAAGATCGTTGACATCTAGTGGAAGCAGTAGGAGTTGCGAACTGAATCCTTTCTCACTGTGGTATCTTTAAAACAATGACACTAAATAGTACAGTCACAAAATTCTCCTTTTTTTTTAATCTATTTTTCACAGGTTTTTGCCTGCAATATGAGTTTTGTTATACTTACAGACACCATTCAAACTGTTTTAGAAAATTCAGAGTGTTTTCTATCCGAATGTGTTAATAATATGCATATCCTAGCTTCTGAGTTGGTGTAGGAGGCAGTTAAAAATTGCCACATATTTTTTTCAAAATTCTCAATACTGCCCCCGTGGCCCGTAGAGGTTAAAGCATTGTTGGTTAAGGGCTTGTAATTAAGCATTTCACTAAGGTCTACCTGTTGTATTCGGCGTATGTGACAAACACAATTTGATATGCCACCTTCTGCTGCTTGACAAGCAGAGCTCATAAAGGATGGACAATTAACCTAAACCACACATACTTGTCAGGTATAGTACATTTTTGTCACTTAAATCTCCAATTAGTGGTGGCCAATGTTGAGAAAGGTGTAATCCAGCTCTGTTTCTGCAATGTAATGCATTGGAGCAGGCTACGCTTGCCCCCCAGCTGTGGATGGAATGTTTCAAATGGAACAAAATTGCAATTTCTAAAAACCTATAATGTATTCTGTCATAACACTCTACAGTATTCTGTCATAATGTTCTACTGTTCTCTGCATAACACTCTACTGTACTGGCATAACTTTCTACTGTACTGGCATAACTTTCTACTCCATGTTTTATTAGTGTGGACAGGTCATCAACCTGAAACTCTTTCCCCTAGTAAGACAAGCATTTCTGCAAGTACCACCCATGTGGCTGAAACCGGAATTGTCACTGAATAGTCTCTTAGTGTGTCGACTAGGGTCCCCACCTGCTGATGGACAGGTACAGTGAGGGAAAAAAGTATTTGATCCCCTGCTGATTTTGTACGTTAGCCCACTGACAAAGAAATGATCAGTCTATAATTTGAATGGTAGGTTTATTTGAACAGTGAGAGACAAAATAACAACAAAAGAATCCAGAATCCAGAATCCAAACCTACCATTAAAATTATAGACTGATCATTTATTTTGTCAGTGGGCAAATGTACAAAATCAGCAGGGGATCAAATACTTTTTTCCCCTCACTGTATGTCTGTGTGGCAACATCCATCTCTGCATGGCAGATATTTCAGCTTGGATGTCGGCCCACCACCTATCATCACATGGTGTGATAGCGAATAACTACTGTGCCATGTTAGTATGGTTGTGACTGTGATAGGGAATAGCTAGTAGCTACTGTGCCATGATAGGTCTGGTCCATACCGCGTTATCCCCAGTCTTTCCAGATAGGATGGCCCTGGCCTTGGCCTTAGTGAGGGGGAAGTATTTGAGATAGGACTCCAGGAGCAGCTTGGCCAGGCTCCTCAGGTCGGCAGCCTCAGGGTGCATGGTGTCAATGTCAGTTGAGAACTCAGCTAGGAGCTTCTCCTTCTCAGCCTGGGGCATCCGGCCAAAACGAATGGCTGTATGGGAAACAACACAGACAACACAACATTATCAGATCAATAATGACAAACCTCCTGCCATTGACAACTTAGATGGAAAACTACTGAGGATGGTAGGAGTGGCCATAGTCAGCTATTTGTCATATCTTTAATCTGAGCCTAGAGGAAAGTCTTTGTCCTCAGGCCTGGAGGGAAGCCAAAATCATTCCCGCTACCTAAGAGTGGTAAAGCGGCCTTTACTGGTTCTAACAGCAAACCTATCAGCTTGCTTCCAGCTCTTAGCAAACTGTTGTAAAAAAATTGTGTTTGACCAAAAACAATGCTATTTCTCTGTAAGCAAATTGACAACAGACTTTCAGCACGCTTATAGAGAAGGGCACTCAACATGTACTGCACTGACACAAATGACTGATGATTGGTTGAAAGAAAATGAAAATGCACAGCCAGAAGAGGACTGGCCACCCCTCATAGCCTGGTTCCTCTCTAGGTTTCTTCCTAGGTTTTGGCCTTTCTAGAGAGTTTTTCCTAGCCACCGTGCTTCTACACCTACATTGCTTGCTGTTTGGGGTTTTAGGCTGGGTTTCTGTACAGCACTTTGTGATATCAGCTGATGTAAGAAGGGCTATATAAATACATTTGATTTGATAATAAGAAGATGGACTTCAGTGCAGCCTTTGATATGATTGACCATAACCTGTTTTATGGCTTTTCAACCTCTGCCATATTGTAGATTCAGAGCTATCAATCTAAAACTCAGAGGGTTTTATTTAATGGAAGCCTCTCTAACATCAAACGTGTAGGGTGTACCGCAAGAAAGCTCTCTAGGCCCTCTACTCTCTTCTATTTTTACCAATGACCTGCCACGAGCATTAAACAAAGCCTGTGTGTCCATGTATGCTGACGATTCAACCATATACATTTTTTACATTTTAGTAATTTAGCAGACACTCTTATCCAGAGCGACTATACAGTAGTGAATGCACCCACTTCATTTCATGCATTTTTCTTTTGTACTTGCCCCCCATGGGAATCGAACCCACAACCCTGGCGTTGCACACACCATGCTGGCATTGCAAACACCATGCTCTACCATGGTGTTATACAGTACCAGTCAAAAGTTTGGGCACACCTATTCATTCAAGGGTGTTTCATTATTTGTACTATTTTCTACATTGTAGAATAATAGAGAAGACAAACTATGAAATAACACATATGGAATCATGTAGTAACCAAAAAAGTGTAGTAACCAAAGAATTAAAAATATATTTCAAATTCTTCAAAGTTGCCACCCTTTCCCTTGATGACATCTTTGGACACTCTTGGCATTCTCTCCACCAGCTTCACGAGGAATGCTTTTCCAACAGTCTTGAAGGAGTTCCCACATATGCTGAGCACTTGTTGGCTGCTTTTCCTTCACGCTGTGGTCCAACTCATCCCAAACCATCTCAATTGGATTGTGGTTGGGTGATTGGAGGCCAGGTCATCTGATGCAGCACTTCATCACTCTCATTGGTCAAATAGCCTGTACACATCCTGGAGGTGTGTTTTGGGTCCTTGTCCTGTTGGAGAAAAATAAACGATAGTGCAAACCAGATGGGATGGTTATCGCTGCAGAATGCTGTGGTAGCCATGCTGGTTAAGTGTGCCTTAATCTAAATAAATCACTAACAGGATCACCAGCGAAGCACCCTCACACCACCTCCATGCTTCATGGTGAGAACCACACATGCGGAGATCATCCGTTCACCTACTCTGCTTCTCACAAAGACACAGCGGTTGGAACCAAAAATCTCACATTTGGACTCAAGCAAGTCTCTTCTTATTAGTGTCCTTTAGTAGTGTTTTCTTTGCAGCAATTCGACCATGAAGGCCTGATTCACGTAGTCGCCTCTGAACAGTTGATGTTGAGATGTCTGTTACTTGAACTCTGAAGCATTTATTTGGACTGCAATCTGAGGTGCAGTTAACTCTGGGTCTTCCTTTCCAGTGGTGGTCCTAATGAGAGCTGGTTTCATCCATAGCGATTGATGGTTTTTGCAACTGCACTTGAAGAAACCTTCAAAGTCCTTAATGTTCCATATTGACAGATCTTCATGTTTTAAAGTAATGATGGATGTCATTTCTCTTTGCTTATTTGAGCTGTTCTTGCCATATCTTCTGTGTACCACGCCTACCTTGTCACAGCACAACTGATTGGCTCAAACGCATTAAGGAAAGAAATTACACAAACTTAACAAGGCACACCTGTTAATTGAAATGCATTCCAAGTGACTACATCATGAAGCTGGTTGAGAGAATTCCAATGTGCAAAGCTGTGATCAAGGCAAATGGTGGCGACTTTGAAGAATCTCAAAAACAGGTCTCTCTCGGCTAAGAGTTGAGGAGCGACTGACTGCATCACTTCTTTTTATAAGAAACATTAATTTTGACAAGCCTGCTCCCACTCCCCCTCTCCGGCAGACAGGCTGCCCATCATTACGGGCATCAGCGCTCCATTGGACTCACCTGGACTCCTTCATTTTGTTGATTGCCCCATCTATATCTGTCTATTCCTCAGTTTGTTCCCAGTGTCAGCATCAATGTTGTTTTGTTGCATGTCCGTTATTTATTAAATGTTCACTCCCTGTACTTGATTCTCATCTCCCAGCTTCTGTCCTCACAAATGTATTGAAAATTCCAAATTGTTTGCATAGTCAACTTGCACACATCTCTATGACACACAAACCTAACTGACCAGACATGCCACCAGGGGTCTTTTCACAGTCCCTAAATCCAGAAAAAATGAAGTATTATATAGAGTCATTATTGCATGGAACTCCCTTCCATCTCATTATGCTCAAATGAACAGCAAACCTGGTTTAGAAAAACTGAAGTAACAGCCCAACGTTTTTCCACTGTTTGACCTAGATAGTTTGTATATTGTATATATAGGCTATGTGTGCCTTTTTTAAATTTGTTGTAGTTCTGTCCTTGAGCTGTTCTTGTTTTTTGATGTTCTGTATTATGTCATGTTTCATGTTTTGAGTGGAGCCCAGGAAGAGTAGCTGCTGCTTTCGCAACCGCTAATGGGGATCCTAATAAAATACCAAATTCCATATACAGCGCAACCCTCCAAATCTTCAAACTACAGAGTAACTCCCCAAACTTCTAGACTGCAGCATATCTCCCCAAACCGTTCTGTGCCGTTTGTGTGGTATGTAAATGTGTATCTCATCACAACATCTGACATGGATAGAGTTGGGAGAAACATTTAAGAAATAAAGTGAAAAACAGGCAATTTAATATTTTTTTTGTAGTTGTGTAAATGTGATTATTAAAACGGATCATATTAATCAGTAACAAATAAATACTGACCCAGAGAGATTAGATGGTTGACATCACCAGAGTGACTATACTTATTGATTATTATATGACTTCATATCAAATGTTTTACCTTTTATACATTTTTCTACAGAAATAAAGTGAGAAACGGTAAGAAATAGATTCAGAAATAAAGTGTAAAAATGTAAAATGTAAATGTCTAGTTCTGTAAATGTGGTGATTAAAACTGATCATAATAACCAGTAACAAATAAATAAATATTGATAAATACTGACTCAAAGATATTAGACATCACCAGAGTGACACTACAACTGATTATGACTTCCTATTACATTTTTTTTTACATTTTAGTCATTTAGCAGACACTCTTATCCAGAGCAACTTACAGTAGTGAATGCATACATTTCATTTCAAACATTTTTTTTTTGTACTGCCCCCCGTGGGAATCGAACCCACAACCCTGGCACTGCACACACCATGCAGGTGTTACAAACACCATGCTCTACCAACTGAGCCACAGGGAAGCTATCACATTTGACCTTTCTACAGTCAAATACCAGTTATTGACCACAGTTTCAAGCGTCATTAAATGACAATTATCAAGTTTAGAAAGACCGATGTTGTATAACCAGACTTTTCTAGAGAGAGACAGAATTCCTAGAAAAATGTTTTTTTCCTCTGATAGAATGGATAGGTTGAACTGGAGCTTTGTGAATGGAGGTAAGTCGGACAGAAAACCAATCTGTGGATTTACCAACACATCTCTAATACAGGTTTACAGTATATTACATTATGTCTAATACAGGATTATGTTCCCCTCTGCGTCAGTCAGGCGGCAGGACAAAGCCGTTTCATTTAGTAGAAGTCAACAGTATTCAGTCGACCTGTTTTATATATGGTTAGGGCTATGTCTAAACCTGTTTTTGTATAATGGTGACTTGCAGAGTAATAAATGATCTGGTCTATCAGCCATCACACCTTTTGTAAATGTATACGTTGCTCCTCCTACGTCTGGGCACCCAGCCAAGCACCATGACACAGCAGAATCTACAGCTACCAAGCGCTAGTGTGTGTGTCTACGTGTGTAAACCTCTGTGAATCATTGATGAAAACACAAAACCTCCCCTGGCAGATTTCACTAGCCACTACAGCTTATGATGAGATGTGAGTGTATATAAGGAGTAACTCAGATGACCCTGCCGCTACAGGGACTACACCTGGACTAGAACCACATGACTTTCTCTGGGAGCAACCTTGCCTCAGAGCAAAACGTATGACTCAAATCCCTGCCACTCCATTTAATATGATACTTCACGTTAGGTTACATTTCATTGGCCTACCAATGTAATAGCAGTCGTACAATAGCATACAATTCATATAGTATCCTACGTCTTGACCGTACCAGTTTGCTTTGACTCGTTTAGTAAGGTATATTCTGTTCAACTGCTTTAGTGTGATATATTACATTCGACAACTCGCAGATGCCATTTTTATGTCTCTGTGTCCAGTACGGAGGAAGTTAGAGGTAGTTTTGCGAGCCAATGAGTTACCCATAGACTTCCAGTCATTGTGCTATCTGCTAGCAGATACCCACAGCATGCTAGCAGACACACATAGACTTGCTGTCATTGTGCTAACACTAGTTAGCAATTGCACTAACGCTAGTTAGCAACTTCCTTCAAACTGCACCCAGAGACAAACATTTTATCCATGAGTTCATCTGACTCTGGAGAATTAGCTAAATGGCCTCTGATAAAAATCCCAAAGTATCCCTTTCAAATCAAATTTTATTGGTCACATGCGCCGAATACAACAGGTGTAGTAGACCTTACCGTGAAATGCTTACGTACAAGTTCTTAACCAACAACGCAGTTCAAGAAATGGAGTTAAGAAAATATCTACTAAATAAACGAAAGTACAATTCTTTTTTTTATAAGTAACACAATAAAATAACGAGGCTATATACAGGGGGTACCAAGTCAATGTGCGGGGGTACAGGTTAGTCGAGGTAATTTGTACATGTAGATAAGGGTAAAGTGACTATGCTTAGATAATAAACAATGAGTAGCAGCAGTTGCCATGGCCATTTGATTAATTGGCTTGGGGGTAGAAGCTGTTAAGCAGCCTTTTGGACCTAGACTTGGCGCTCTAGTACCGTTTGCCGTGTGGTAGCAGAGAGAACAGTCTATGACTTGGGTGACTGGAGTTTTAGACCATTTTTTGGGCCTTCCTCTGACACGCCTAGTATTTAGGTGCAGGATGGCAGGAAGCTACCCTCTGAAGCGCATTACGGTCAGATGAAGAGCAGTTGCCATACAATAGTGAAGGTGAAGAGGTGGTCACGGGTCAGATGACAGAAGAATGGAGGACACTGAAGCAGAAAATCCTTGAACCACAGTGGTATATTTACTGGGTAGTTTGTCTGTGCTGCATAACAAAGGAAACAAAATAACATGTATCCAATCAAATTCATATTCACAAAAGTCAAATAATCATTCTCATTATTAACATGAGGTAATTCAGCAATTCAGTTCAATAGGAATTCAATATGAAGCATGATTGAGTCACTTAGGATCATAATCATGAATGATAATGCAACCTTGCCGATCAATTATTCAATCTAATCTCAATCAGTGTGATATCATAATTACGTTTCATATTTCATACTTTCAGGTTTGTCTAAATATGTACATGTCATTTCGTTACAATTTAACCAGATATCAATGGCATAATTGGCCTGCGACAATCTGTAGGGCAGTGATCATTAAACAATAGATTTGAAGTGCGCGCTCTTAGCCGCATTCTGCGGTAATAACTACAAAATGGCCTCCAACACCACTCGGGAAATTGGATGCAGTCTATCACAGTAGCATCCATTTTTGTCACCAAAGCCCCATATACCACCCACCACTGTGATCTGTATGCTCTCGTTGGCTGGTCCTCGCTACATATTCGTCGCCAAACCCACTGGCTCCAGGTCATCTCTAAGTCTTTGCTAGGTAAAGCTCCGCCTTATCTCAGCTCACTGGTCTCCATAGCAACACCCACCCATAGCACTCGCTCCAGCAGGAATATTTCACTGGTCATCCCCAAAGCCAACACCACCTTTGGCCGCCTTTCCTTCCAGTTCTCCGCTGCCAATGACTGGAACGAATTGCAAACAAATCAAAAAATAAAATTAAATTAAAAAAAATAAAAAAAATCACTGAAGTTGAGGACTTATATCCCCCTCACTAACTTTAAGCATCAGCTGTCAGAGCAGCTAACCGATCGCTGCAGCTGTACACAGCCCATCTGTAAATAGCCCATCCAATCAACTGCCTACCTCATCCCATATTTGTTTTTCTGCTCTATTGCACACCAGTATTTCTACTTGCACATCCTCATCTGCACATCTATCACTCCAGTGTTAATTGCTAAATTGTGATTACTTTGCCACTATGGCCTATTTATTGCCTTATCTCCTTACTTAATTTGCACACACTGTATACAGATTTTTCTATTGTGTTATTGACTGTACGTTTGTTTATCCCATGTGTAACTCTGTTGTTTTTGTCGCACTGCTTTGCTTTATCTTGGCCAGGTCACAGTTGTAAATGAGAACTTGTTCTCAACTAGCCTACCTGGTTAAACAAAGGTGAAATAAAGAAAATGTATACAAATAAAATGTAACATATACTAATTAGTGTCTCAGATGTACATTTAGTCAATGTTATGTAACCTAACATATCATACTAAATGGCACCGATTTTTGTCAAATATGATCTCCACCCGGCACAGCCAGAAGAGGACTGGCCACCCCCCAGAGCCTGGTTCCTCTCTAGGTTTCTTCCTAGGTTCCTGCCTTTCTAGGGAGTTTTTCCTAGCCACCGTGCTTCTACATTGCTTGCTGTTTGGGGTTTTAGGCTTGGTTTCTGTATAAGCACTTTGTGACATTTGCTGACGTAAAAAGGGCTTTATAATTATGTTTTTGTACTTTTACCCCTTTTTCTCCCCAATTTCATGATATCCAACTGGTAGTTAGTCTTGTCCCATCGCTGCAACTGCCGTACGAGAGCCATGAGTTCTCCGAAATATGACCCTTCCAAGCCGCACTGCTTCTTGACACACTGCTCGCTTAACTTGGAAGCCAGCCACACCAACGTGTCAGAGGAAACACCGTACAATTGGCAACAGAAGTCAGCTTGCAGGCACCCAGCCCACCACAAGGAGTCGCTAGAGCGCGATGGGACAAGGAAATCCCGGCCAAACCCTCCCCTAACCCAGACGACGCTGGGCCAATTGTATGCTGCCTAATGGGTTTCCCGGTGCTGGCTGTGACACAGCCTGGGAACAGGGTACATTGACTGATTGATTGTAATGTTGGTTCTTACCATTGTGAGACATGCCCACCACCAGGCACTTCTGAAAGCGACAGTACTGACACTTGTTGCGGCTCTTCTTGTGGATGCGACAGTGCAGGTCACAGTGGTCATAAACCAGCTTCAACCGGATGGTCCGACGGAAGAACCCCTGGACATAGAGACACAGGTTTTATTAGAGAAGGGAGAAACATAAGATAAAAATTAATTGTAAATGGGCACAACTTGACAATTATTCAGTTTTTTTCTCTTGGTGGTTCTACGCCTTGCTCTAAACAGTAGGAAGCAGGTTATTCAGTTGTGAAGACCCTCCCACTCTGTCTGCCGTATTCTCTCTCTTTGCTTTTGTTTTCCTTATTAGGATGTCGGTGGGTGGAGCCGGGAGGGTTGTCAGCGACATGGGACACACCTGGGCTGGGTGTGTCCCAGGATAAATACACCTCTTCCCCATTCATTGAAGTGACTCTCTCCAAGCAGACACACTGATATTGTGGTTGTGGCATTTTTGTGGCCGTTTCGTTTGTTTGCTTTGGCACCTTTCAACACCCCTCATTATCACATTTATGCACGCAAACACTCATTTACACTACTGACTACACACACCATTGTTAATTGTATTTAGTTTACTTCAGGTAATAAATATATTTTGTTATTCCTTATCTCCACGTTGTCTCCCTTTTTGGTTATGAACTTCGAGCCGGTTCGTGACACAGTCAACCTTTTTATCTGTTGGTTATGGTGATAGTATTAATCAAAGTGCAGCTGCCATCTCCCATAATGCCCTTTGCTTTGTTACAGGTGACAGTTTTGATACTCATCCCTGCATCCTGTTTCAAAAAGTTGTCTGGACTTCGCTAAAGACCCATAGATTTCTACATGACTCTCTTTTTGTTTACAAGGCACTACTTCATAAACTTCCGTCTTATCTAACTTTGCTTTTGAAGTATAGACACCGGAGTTGCCTAACCTGTTCACAGGATTGGTTAACTCTTGAGGTTCCTAGGGTCTCAACCGCGCTAGGTAAATCTGCTTTTAGTTTTAATGCACCATATCATTACTGTAACAACATTCAAAATACATTTCATCTTGATGTTCTGGTGCCGTTCGGGCAATTTAACCCCTTCAAGACAAGTAATGACAGTAAAGACATCTCTCCAACCCTCATCAGCTCTTTCCTATAAATAGAACTGTTGATTCTTGGCCACTGACCACTTCTTGTGTGGAGCGAGTTGTTTTGATTGTAGTGAGCGCCGTCAACAAGTTGTAGCTAGCTCCCCTTTGTCTGTGCCCCAAATGTGTAATTCACACTACGACCTGTGAAAGGTGATGGGGTGGCTTGCCCAGATAACCATGTAATGGACCTAGCTAGCACAAAACATGGTACAACAATTATTGGGCACAGACAACAGTACAAAGAGCAGGAAGGTAGAGACAATACATCACGCGAAGCAGCCATAACTGTAAGTAACAGTGTCCATGATTGTGTCTTTGAATGAAGAGTTGTGCATAAAACTGTCCAGTTTGAGTGTTTGTTGCAGCTCGTTCCAGTCGCTAGCTGCAGCAAACTGAAAAGAGGAGCGACCCAGGGATGTGTGTGCTTTGGGGACCTTTAACAGAATGTGACTGGCAGAACAGGTGTTGTATGTGGAGGATGAGGGCTGCAGTAGATATCTCAGACAGGGGGGAGTGAGGCCTAAGAGGGCTTTATAAATAAGCATCAACCAGTGGGTCTTGCGACGGGTATACAGAGATGACCAGTTTACAGAAGAGTATAGAGTGCAGTGATGTGTCCTATAAGGAGCATTGGTGGCAAATCTGATGGCCGAAAGGTAAAGAACATCTAGCCGCTCGAGAGCCCCCTTAGCTGCAGATCTATAAATTACGTCTCTAATCTAGCATGGGTAGGATGGTCATCTGAATCAGGGTTAGTTTGGCAGCTGGGGTGAAAGAGGAGCGATTACGATAGAGGAAACCAAGTCTAGATTTAACCTTAGCCTACAGCTTTGAAATCTGCTGAGAGAAGGACAGCGTAACGTCTAGCCATACTCCCAAGTACTTGTATGAATTGACACTATTCAGCTGAATCAAACTATCAATGTAACAAGCAGTTTTTTTTAATGTAATCAGCTGTGTAGTGCTAAGGCAAAAATGAAAACCCATTTGGGTGCCTAGGACCAGGAAACAATAATCTAGGTCTTCTACAACACCCAGGATCAAGAAACACTGCCCAAGGGCTGGGCTACTACAGGATCAGGAAACACTGCCCAAGGGCTGGGCTACTACAGGACCCAGGAACAGGAAACACTGCCCGAGGGCTGGGCTACTACAGGACCCAGGAACAGGAAACACTGCCCTAGGGCTGGGCTACTACAGGATCAGGAAACACTGCCCTAGGGCTGGGCTACTACAGGACCCAGGACCAGGAAACACTGCCCTAGGGCTGGGCTACTACAGGACCCAGGATCAGGAAACACTGCCCTAGGGCTGGGCTACTACAGGACCCAGGAACAGGAAACACTGCCCGAGGGCTAAGCTACTACAGGATCAGGAAACACTGCCCGAGGGCTGGGCTACTACAGGACCAAGGAACAGGAAGCACTGCTTCTAGGTCTTGGACTAATACAGGACACAGGAAAAGGATCGGGAAAATCAAATCTAGGGCTAGGACAACTACAGGACCATTGATCAGGATCAGGAAACACTGCTCTAGGTCTAGGCTACTACAGGACCCAGGACCAGGAAACACTGCTCTGGGGCTAGGCTACTACAGGACCCAGGACCAGGAAACACTGCTCTGGGGCTAGGACTACTACAGGACCCAGGACCAGGAAACACTGCTCTAGGTCTAGGAACACTACAGGACCCAGGACCAGGAAACACTGCTCTGGGGCTTGGACTACTACAGGACCAAGGACCAGGAAATACTGCTCTGGGGCTTGGACTACTACAGGACCAAGGACCAGGAAATACTGCTCTAGAGATAAAACTACTACAGGGACCAGGATCACAAAACACTGCTCTAGGGCTAGGCTGCTACATGACCCAAGACTAGGATCATGAAACACTCACCTAGGTCTAGGACTACTACTACTACAGTACCCAGGACTGGGATACACTGCACCAGGGCTAGGCTACTACAGGATCAGGAAACACTGCTCTAGGGCTATTCTACTGCAGGACCCAGGACCAGGAAACACTGCTCTAGAGCTATTCTACTACAGGACCCAGGACCAGGAAACACTGCTCTAGAGCTAGGACTACTACAGGACCAGGATCAGGATACACTGCACTACGGCTAGGTGACAACAGGACCCAGGACCAGGATCAGGAAACACTGCTCTAGGGCTAGGACTACTACAGGACCAGGACCAGGAAACACTGCTCTGGGGCTAGGACTACTACAGGACCAGGAAACACTGCTCTGGGGCTAGGACTACTACAGGACCAGGAAACACTGCTCTGGGGCTAGGACTACTACAGGACCAGGAAACACTGCTCTAGGGCTAGGACTACTACAGGACCAATGAATGCGTGTGATGCCATGACTACAATTATTCAAGCCCAGGACGAAACTGTGCCATTGTACCCTTGAGCAACGCCCTTAACCCCCCACTTGCTCTCCAGCCAGGGATGTTGCACTGCAGGGTGTTTGGAGAAGCATAAGACACATTTCTGTTCTAACCAATGGACAATACAGTATCTATTCTCTCCATGGTCTTGTCTCAAGATGACTCTTCGCACATCTCTACAGCCACACCACTGTTGCCTCTACTGCACAAGTATTCCATGTGTTGTACTTCACTGCCATTACTGTGTGTATGGCTACTATTTCAGTGTGCTATGTAAACTATCCTGTATTTGTATTTATTATGGCTCCCCATTAGCTGCTGCCAAGGCAGCAAGAAAACTTTAGATGCTAATTTAGATTGATGCATTCATTCTATAATTTAAGACATTTATTCTTGTAAGTACTGATTTATTTGTTATGTATTAGTCTATCAATTATTTGCCTTCCCGAATGGCGCAGCGATCTAAGGCACTGCATCTCAGTGCTAGAGGCATCACTACAGACACCCTGGTTCAAATCCAGCCTGTATCACAACTGGGCGTGATTGGGAGTCCCATAGGGCGGCGCAAAATTGTCAGTGTCTGCTGCACACCGCCCCCTACGGCCGTTGCTTCTCTGCTGCACACCGCCCCCTACGGCCGTTGCTTCTCTGCTGCACACCGCCCCCTACGGCCGTTGCTTCTCTGCTGCACACCGCCCCCTACCGGCCGTTGCTTCTCTGCTGCACACCGCCCCCTACGGCCGTTGCTTCTCTGCTGCACACCGCCCCCTACGGCCGTTGCTTCTCTGCTGCACACCGCCCCCCACGGCCGTTGCTTCTCTGCTGCACACCTCCCCCTACGGCCGTTGCTTCTCTGCTGCACACCGCCCCCCACGGCCGTTGCTTCTCTGCTGCACACCGCCCCCCACGGCCGTTGCTTCTCGCCACTATCCAGGCCAAGTAGCCCCCGTCCTCTGTAGTGTCTGGCTGGCTAGCTCTGCCTCTGACTTCTCCATACACTGACTAGACTACATATAACCCAGCTTTATAAGTAGACCTTGTTTACTTTTCGGCTTGTAACATGCACTTGACATGTTGAGTTCTCTGGGGCAGCTAGCTAGACAGATGTAGATTGGGGCCGCGTGTTCTAAATTAGTTTGTTATTGTTTACATTCCAAAAAAGGTCTGTAGGTATATATTGGTCATATGACCATCACAGCTCTGAGTCCCATAGGCCCTTGAGCTAGGAGTTTACCTCCATACTGTTACAATAATAATAACAGTAATAACAACAGTAGTAATAATAACAATAGTAATAAAAGGAGTAAAAAAGTATAGTAATAATCAAAATAATAACACTAATAATGTATTTTTTTTTTTTTTGCATTTAACGGCAAGTCAGTTAAGAACAAATTCTTATTTACAATGATGGCCTACCGGGGAACAGTGGGTTAACTGCCTTGTTCAGGGGCAGAACGACAGATTTTTACCATGTCAGCTTGGGGATTTGATCACTGGCCCAACGCTCTAACCACTATGCTACCTGCCACCCCAAACAATAACACAAGTAATAATACTATTAATACAAATAAAAATATGATAATACATAGTATTTATTTAGTGATTTTCAAGGACCCAACCTAGAAAGAGGAAGCTGGGGAGAGACTGAGGCTCCACCTCAATAAAGAATGTTTTAAACATCTGACCCTGGTTGGCTGACCCCAGCAGCTCTTGGCTTCTATCCTGATCCTCATACTAACGTACCACAAGATAATAGAACAATGAATACTGACTCACTGCTAACACTCTGCCTTGAAGTAGATACACACACACTGCTAACACTATGCCTTCCGGTTGATACACACACTGCTAACCACACTGACTGGCAAAGTATACTGATACATTCATGACTACACACACTTTTATGTTTTCTTGAAAGTAAGCACATATTTATCGGAAGATAGGATCTGTTTCAGAGAACGAAGGGTGGAAATATGCCTCACACCTCTGGTTGCCCTTCGTATGATTATTTTTATTCAGAGAAGTTGTGTCAGTCTGTCTAAGATGTTCTGCCATTGCAGGCTGTGCTGCTCGGGGAAGGAAACTATGTATGGGCTTGTGGTTAAAGTGACAGACAGACCCACATTAAGTGCAAGAAATGTTTAACTTGGTTGAGAGCAGGCAACTTTTGACCCTGTCTGTCAGCGTGAGTTTAAGCCTCTTTAGGGTGTGAGGTTATAGCACACAGGTAAACAAAGGAGACATACAAACACAGAGTAGTAGTACCTTGCAGCCTTCACAGGCATGGACTCCGTAGTGGAAGCCAGAAGCTTTGTCTCCACATACTCGACACTCTATGTTGAGTAGGGAAGCGGTGGTGTCGTCCTGTAGCTTGGAGTAGAGAGGACTGCTGTCTGAATGCTGGGGAGGAGACTCTGGCTCCAGCTTTATACAACCTGAGGGACAGCAGAGACACAGACAGAGGTTTATACAACCTTCGGAACAGAACCGACAGAAACACTGATACAAAGACAGAGCAGGGTCACACAACATGCACATTCATATAGAAGAGATGTTGTTGTGTTATTTTCAAATGCTAGCAAATATTTGAGCACACACAGGTCTCACCGTGTCCCTCCTGAACCTGGCTGTGGTTGTACATGTGGTCCATGTATGCAAGGTGGTGGCCTAGGGCAGGACTGGAGCCAGGGCTGGGGGAGGGCTGGTAACCCTGGCCAGGTCTAGGGCTGAGGTGACTGGGGCTGTAGCTGGGTTGGTAGTGGTGGGCCTGTGTGGGCCTGGGGCTGTGGCTGGCTTGGTAGTGGTGGGCCTGCGTGGGTCTGGGGCTGTAGCTGGGTTGGTAGTGGTGGGCCTGCGTGGGTCTGGGGCTGTGGCTGGCTTGGTAGTGGTGGGCCTGGGTGGGTCTGGGGCTGTTGCTGGATTGGTAGTGGTGGGCCTGGGTGGGTCTGTAGCTGGAGATGGTGGGTCCGTGTTCGTAGTCCAGGCTAGTGTAGTCCAGGGTGGTGAATGGTTTCATATCCAGAGAGTGAGAACTGTCATCAAGCTCCTCCAGGTGTACAGGGGTCAGACTGATGCCCATTGGCCATGCGAGGAGCTGGGTATCCACCATGTCTGTTAGAGCGAGAGAAGAAGAGGGGGAGGGAGGGGAAGAGGGGGAGGGAGGGGAAGAGAGGGAGGGAGAGTGTGTCAGGATCTGTGTGTGAGAGAGTGTGACAATGTGGTAAAAGACTAACTGATACAAAACATAGAGTCCTCCCTTCTGTTTCCCTCAGGCTTGTCAATGTGAGACCATTTCAGACTGCGATGAAAAAGATATGTGAGCTCTTTGTTGTTCTGTAATAAACCTTCTGCATGTTTGCCATCAATGCCATT
This sequence comes from Salmo trutta, assembly GCF_901001165.1. NCBI lineage: Eukaryota > Metazoa > Chordata > Actinopteri > Salmoniformes > Salmonidae > Salmo > Salmo trutta. Next base: position 84,353 of record NC_042972.1, on the reverse strand, counting down.
TGAGACCCTCCTATTCCTACTAGTCTACAGAACTGTGTTCATAGTAGGGAACCTCCCAGTGAAGTCTACAGAACTGTGTTCAATCTCAGAACAGAACATATCCTGTGAGATAGTGAACTGAACTCTAACTTGGTTGACCCCCAATCAGTGACTGATGAAAACCACTGCTCTGAACCCATGGGATGTTACACTCAACTTTATATAACCAAGGCTATCCTTCACTATTAACAGATACCAGGGGAAATACTCCTCCTCAAAACAAACAGATCATTTATAACATGGGGTCTAACAGTACCAGCCCTAGTAGTAGGCTAAGCAGATAGATCATTTATAGCATGGGAAAGTGTTAAGATGAAATCTAACAGTACCAGGCCATAATAGTAGTCTAAGCAGCGAGCTCTTGGAAATACTGTGTGTACATATTTAGTTATTTAAAAATGTAATTGTGTTTTATTGCATACATGTGGTGGTTTTGACCCACAGACTAGCAGATAAACTGGCACGTCAACTCTTTTTGGCTTGGCGAGCTAGCTGGCTAATAATTTTTGTTCAAATTATGCATGACCTGTCCCCAACGTCAATGGTTGTGAAGATGGGGAAAGGTCTGTCCGTGATAAAGATGTTCTGCTTTTTTGACACAACAAAGCAAGTCCTGCAGGCTCTAGTTTGATCTTATCTTGAATATTGCCAAGTCGTATGGCCAGGTGCTGCAAAGAAGGACCTAGAAAAACTGCAGCTGGCCCATAACATAGCGGCACGTCTTGCTCTTTACTCTTACCAGAGGGCTGATATAAATGCTATACATGCCAGTCTCTCTTGGCTAAAAGTAGAGGAGAGACTGACTGTGTCACTTCTTGTTTTTATAAGAAACATAAATGTGTTAAATTCCAATAGTTTGCATAGTCAACTTACACACAGCTCTGACACACACACACACGTACCCCACCAGACATGCCACCAGGGGTCTTTTCCCAGTCCGCAAATCCAGAAGAAATTCAAGTGTATAGTATTAAAGAGCCATTTTGCTCAAATGAAAGGCAAATCTGGTTTCAAAAAACAGATAAAACAACACCTCTCCCCTATTTGACTTAGATAGTTTGTGTGTATTGATATGTAGGCTTAGTGTTTGTGTGTATGTATTGATATGTAGGCTTAGTGTTTGTGTGTATGTATTGATATGTAGGCTTAGTGTTTGTGTGTATGTATTGATATGTAGGCTTAGTGTTTGTGTGTATGTATTGATATGTAGGCTTAGTGTTTGTGTGTATGTATTGATATGTAGGCTTAGTGTTTGTGTGTATGTATTGATATGTAGGCTTAGTGTGCCATTTTTACATTTGTAGATCTGTCCTTGAGCTGTTATTGTGTATTAATGTTCTGTATTATGTTTAATGTGGACACCAAAAAGAGTAGTTTTATTTATTTGCACCAAAGACGACAAGTGATAGACAACAATACAGGTAAAACAATTTTTTTTTTTAAATGTGCAGGTGTGGTTGGAAACCCAAGGGCTGATAAATTCTACACCACAAAAAAAACTATATACAACACATAAGTACAAAAATGAAAAAGGTTTTTAGGTTTTATTTATTCGCACCAAAGAAGTGAAAGACAAAACAGTACAGATAAAAACGGGTTAAAACAGTGTGCAGGTGAGGTTGGAAGACCAAAAGGGCTGATATGAAAACCACACCACAAATATAAGTACAAAAAAAAAAACTTTGTTCAATCAGTTAAACAAAGCATATTAACTATAATTATACATAATATACTCAGTAAACAGGAAAAAACATGTTTGATTATGTATGTGCGTGTGTGAGTGTTACGCTACAGGGAGGGGATTATTGGGTAGTTTGGTTCATCAGGCTGACCAAGTCTTCGCTTGAAGTTATTGAGGGAGGATGGGGTTTTGACAACGTGAAAATAAGAATTCCAGAGTATGGTACCTCTGTATCTGATAGTAAATTGTCTATGTGAGGTGTGGCAGTGGGGAGGGTGAAGGTTATCACAGTGTCTTGTTATATCAGTGGGGAGGGTGAAGGTTATCACAGTGTCTTGTTATATCAGTGGGGAGGGTGAAGGTTATCACAGTGTCGTGTTATATAGATGGATTCTTTGTAATGGCGCCGGAGGGGATGGCTTACGTTTTACATTCTCCAAACCAACTGTGCTATTTAGAAGAAAAAAAGGGTGTTGTTGTAACTTATATTTTAACTTATTTTGTACATGATGTTGCAGCAACCGTCACTTATGACCGAAAAATAACTTCTTGACATCAGAACAGCGATTAAAAAGAAAAAGGGGACGGTGGTCAGGCTGCCTTCTGAGAATTTGTAGGCGAGTGAGTAAATCCCTCTACCATCAGTCCTATTAGCCAACTTGCAACCATTGGATAACAAAATGGATGAGCTCCGGTCAAGGATATCCTACCAACGGGACATTAACCGTAATATCTTATGTTTCACCGAGTTGTGGCTGAACGACGACATGCATAACATCCATCGGCCAGATAGAACAGCTGCCTCCAGTAAGACAAGGGGTGATGTTCTGTGTCTATTTGTAAATAACAGCTGGCGCACTATATACCAAGAGAGTTATCTATATTTTTCGTAGCTGTTTATTTCCCACCACAAACCGATGCTGGCACTAAGACGGCACTCAACGAGCTGTATAGGGCCATAAGCAAACAGGAAAATGCTCATCCAGAGTGGCTGGGGACTTTAATGCAGGGAAACTTAAATCCATTTCACCTAATTTCTACCAGCACATTTGGGGCAGCAGGTAGCCTAGTGGTTAGAGTGTTGGGCCAGTACCCGAAAGGTTGCTAGATCAAATCCCCAAGCTGACAAAAAAATATGTCGTTCTGCCCCTGAACAAGGCAGTTAACCCACTGTTCCTAGGCTGTCATTGTAAATAAGAATTTGTTCTTAACTGACTTGCCTAGTTAAATTAAACTAATGTTTTAATGCTAAATGTGCAACTAGAGAGAAAAAAAAAAACCTCTTGACCACCTTCACTCCACACACAGAGACGCGTACAAAGCTCTCCCTCACCCTCCATTTGGCAAATCTGACAAACTTGATCCTCCTGATTCCTGCTTACAAGCAAAAACTAGAGCAGGAAGTACCAGTGACTCGCCCAATAAGGAAGTGGTCAGAGGACGCACATTCTAAGCTACAGGACTATTTTGCTAGCACAGACTGGAATATGTTCCGGGATTCTTCCAATGGCATTGAGGAGTATACCACCTCAATCACCAGCTGCATCGATGACGTCGTCCCCACAGTGACTGTGTATACATGCCCCAAACAGAAGCCATGAATTATAGGCAACATCCGCACTGAGCTAAAGGGCAGAGTAGCCGCTCTCAAGGAGCGCTTATAAGAAAACCCGCTATGCCCTCTGACGAACCATCAAACAGGCAAAGGGTCAATACAGGACAAAGATTGAATCGTACTATACCAGCTCCGACGGGGGCAAATCCAAGGTTGATGCAAGGATATCAATGAAACTACCAATGTCAGGATCGGGTGGCCGATAGACGGATCCAATTACCACTTTTTAACCACCAACAAATGAGCAGCAGGGAATTTCTATGAAAAGAGATTCAACATCAATGAGATCCTCTATTGCAAAGAATTGAAAACGTTTATGAACTAAAATGGACCCTCACTTGATGTTCTACAGTGGTGAACAGCATTATAAGGAGACATGTCATGAAGCGTGGTTGTCTCTTCAGTCAACCATGTTTCTGAAAGGGCAACAATGGAACATTCATGACTGAGAGGAGACCGATAATGAACAAGATGGTCATGATTTTTAGGAAGATTGAACATTCAAATGAATCAGCTTGTCTTGGACTTAGATAAGCAATTTAACAACCTGTATAGTAGTTTATCATAGAAATCACAAGTGATAGACTCTCTGGTAAACCTCAGGAAATTTTCATCTGGATCAACACAATCATTATATTTATTGTTGGCTTCATTAATGTCTAATGGGTTAAAGACCATGTTATTAGAGTTGAAATCCCAAGAGAGATATACACTTTCGGAATCATCCAGAGTGTAACGGAAAAATAGAAGTGCATGTCCAATACAACCATACATTTGTGTTAGTTTTATCAATAGGGGTGCACTTCCTATAGAATGAACATTGACACAGTCCACATAACACCATTCTGATTGCTTCAGGATGGCGCCGACAGAGATGGTCGCCTCGCTTTGCGTCCTTAGGAAACTATGCAGCATTGTTTTTTTTAATGTATTATTTCTTAGTGTTACCCAAGGAAATCTTAAGTATTATTACATACAGCTGGGAAGACCTATTGGATATAAGAGCAACATCAACTTACCAACATTACGACCAGGAATGTGACTTTCCCGAAGCAGATCCTCTGTTTGGACAACCACCCAAGACAATGAATCAGATCCCAGTAGGTGACCCAAAACAACGGCGCCGCAGAAGGGGCAGACGGAGTGGTCTTCTGGTCTGGCTCCGTAGATGGGTACGTCGCTCACCACTCCCGAGCAAACTACTCGCCAATGTCCAGTCTCTTGACAACAAGGTAGACAAAATTTGAGCAAGGGTTGCCTTCCAGAGACAGAGATTGTAACATTCTCTGTTTCACGGAAACATGGCTCACTTGGGATACCTTAGTCGGTACAGCCACCAGGTTTCTTCACGCATCACGCCGACAAACAAACATCTATCTGGTAAGAACAAGGGCGGGGCTGTATGCCTTATGATTAACGAGTCGTGGTGTGATCATAACAACATACAGGAACTCAAGTCCTTTTGTTCACCTGACCTAGAATTCCTTACAATCAAATGCTGACCACATTATCTACCAAGAGAATTCTCTTCGATCATAATCACAGTCGTGTATATCCCCCCCAAGCAGACACATCGACGGCCCTGAAAGAACTTCATTGGACTCTATGTAAACTGGAAACCACATATCCCGAGGCTGCATTTATTGTAGCTGGGGATTTTAACAAAGCTAATCTGAAAACAAGGCTCCCTAAATGTTATCAGCATATCGAATGCAAGACCCGGGCTGGCAAAATTCTGGATCATTGCTACTCTAACTTCCGCGACGCATACAAAGCCCTCTCTCGCCCTCCTTTCGGCAAATCTGACCACGACTTTATTTTGTTGCTCCCAGCCTATAGACAGAAACTAAAATAGGAAACGCCCGTGCTCAGGTCTGTTCAACACCGACCAATCTGACTCCATGCTTCAAGATTGCTTCGATCACGTGGACTGGGATATGTTACGAATAGCCTCAGACAACATTGATGTATATGCTGATTCGGTGAGTGAGTTTATTAGCAAGTGCATCGGTGATGTTGTACCCATGGTGACCATTAAAACCTTCCCCAACCAGAAACCATGGATTGATGGCAGCATTCGCGCAAAACTGAAAGCGCTAACCACTGCTTTTAATCATGGCAAGGCGACTGGAAACATGACCGAATACAAACAGTGTAGCCATTCCCTCCGCAAGGCAATCAAACAAGCTAAGCGTCAGTATAGAGACAAAGTAGAGTTGCAATTCAATGGCTCAGACATGAGACGTATGTGGCAGGGTCTACAGTCAATCACGGATTACAAAAAGAAAACCAGCCCCGTCACAGACACCAACGTCTTGCTCCCAGACAAACTAAACAACTTCTTTGCTCGCTTTGAGGACAATACAGTGCCACTGACACGGCCCGCTACCAAAACCTGCGGGCTTTCCTTCACCGCAGCCAACGTGAGTAAAACATTTAAACGTGTCAACCCTCGCAAGCCTGCCGGCCCAGATGGCATCCCTAGCCGAATCCTCAGAGCATGCGCAGACCAGTTGGCTGGTGTGTTTACGGACATATTCAATCAATCCCTATCCCAGTGTGATGTTCCCACATGCTTCAAGAGGGCCACCATTGTTCCTGTTCCCAAGAATGCTAAGGTAACTGAGCTAAATGACTACCGCCCTGTAGCACTCACTTCCGTCATCATGAAGTGCTTTGAGAGACTAGTCAAGGATCATATCACCTCCACCCTACCTGACACTCCAATTTGCTTACCGCCCCAGTAGGTCCACAGACGACGCAATCGCAATCACACTGCACACTGCCTTAACCCATCTGGACAAGAGGAATACCTATGTCAGAATCCTGTTCATCGATTACAGCTCAGCATTTAACACCATAGAACCCTCCAAACTCGTCATTAAGCTCAAGACCCTGGGTCTCGACCCCGCCCTGTGCAACTGGGTCCTGGACTTCCTGACGGGCCGCCCCCAGGTGGTGAGGGTAGGAAACAACATCTCCACCCCGTTGATCCTCAACACTGGGGCCCCACAAGGGTGTGTTCTCAGCCCTTTCCTGTACTCCCTGTTCACCCATGACTGCGTGGTCATGCACGCCTCCAACTCAATCATCAGGTTTGCAGACGACACTACAGTGGTAGGCTTGAGTACCAACAATGACGAGATGGCCTACAGGGAGGACGTGAGGGCCCTCGGAGTGCGGTGTCAGGAAAATAACCTCACACTCAACGTCAACAAAACAAAGGAGATGATCGTGGACATCAGGAAACAGCAGAGGGAGCACCCCCCTATCCACATCGACGGGACAGTAGTGGAGAAGGTGGAAAGTTAAGGTCCTCGGCGTACATATCACATACAAACTGAAATGGTCCACCCACACAGACAGCGTGGTGAAGAAGGCGCAACAGCGTCTCTTCAACCTCAGGAGGCTGAAGAAATTTGGCTTCTCACCAAAAACACTCACAAACCTTTACAGATACACAATCGAGAGCATCCTGTCGGGCTGTATCACCGCCTGGTATGGCAACTGCTCCACCCACAACCGTAAGGCTCTCCAGAGGGTGGTGCGGTCTGCACAACGCATCACCGGGAGCAAACTACCAGCCCTCCAGGACACCTACGCCACCCGATGTCACAGGAAGGCCAAAAAGATCAAGGGCAACAACCACCCGAGCCACTTCCTTTTCTCTACTGAGAATCTATAGATCTGGGCCGTCCATCGGGAAGAAAGTGCAATTCCTATGAGCCCGCTCCATCTCAATGAGTTTGAGTCCAGTTTATCTTGGCCTGGACTTCTTTTTGTGGATTGAGTAGTTCATGGAGTGTATTGTTGATACGTATTCCTCTTCCACATTGAGCTTGGCAGAATTGTTTTTGTCTAGTATTAGCCATGCTGCAAGCTTATTGTGAGCTAGAATGAGTTCCCAAACACTACCCACAACCCACCTCCCGAAAACAAGCTCCACCAGTGAAATGGAAAACACACACAAGCTTGATCGATAAACAGAGAGAAGGCAAAGAACTTTTTCACTGTATAGATTCTGGCTGCACTTCACTACATTTATTGTAATTTAGCAGACCCTCTTATCCAGAGCAACTTACAGTGCATACATTTTCATACTTCCACCCCCACCACATACTGGTCCTCCGTGTGAATCAAACCAACAACCCTGACATTGCAAGTGCCATGCTCTACCAACTGAGCCACACGGGACCTAAACGAGCAGGAGATCACCAACTCACAAGCTAGAGCTGTGGATGTAAGCAGGGCAGTAAGCCAAAACACCAGGGGAAGATGCTTGGGAGAGACAGTGGTAAGAGCATTCACTTAACCACAGAAGGAGCAGCGTGAATGAGGTTTGTTAAAACAGATACATTGTAAATGTATAAATTAATAGATCACTAATCACCCCCGCATTTATTTTTCTTTAAATGTGTGGGAGAGTTTGGATATATGGAGGAGATTAGCAACAGCTAATGAGGAGCCTAATAAAATACAAACATAGCAAATCTGGACACTGTACCAATTTGTTTCACCTGGCAGCTGGTTCCTTGATCTTTTGTAAACATCAATTGAACAGTCACCTGAAACTTGAGAGGAATAGGAGATGCAATAGAGGAATTCAGTGCTGAGAATGACTGGCTACTGCTCTGAACTGTGTGGTGAGCTTTCTGCCACCCAGAGCTTCTGAGGCATCACCCAAGCGGGTGCTACACATTTTGCAGGAGGCCAGTGTATTGGTTGACCTAGCTACAGTTGAAGTCAGAAGCTTACATACACCTTAGCCAAATACATTTAAACTCAGTTTCACAATTCCTGACATTTAATCCTATGTAAAAATTCCCTGTTTTACATCAGTTAGGATCACCACTTTATTTAAGAATGTGAAATGTCAGAATAATAGTAGAGAATTATTTATTTCAGCTTTTATTTATTTTTATCACATTCCCAGTAGGTCAGTAGTTTACATACGCTCAATTAGTATTTGGTAGCATTGCCTTTAAATTGTTTAACATGGGTCAAACTTTTCAGGTAGCCTTCCACAAGCTTCCCACAATAAGTTGGGTGAATTTTGGCCCATTCCTCCTGACAGAGCTTGTGTAACTGAGTCAGGTTTGTAGGCCTCCTCGCTTGCACACGCTTTTTCAGTTCTGCCCACAAATTTTCTATGGGATTGAGGTCAGGGCTTTGTGATGGCCACTCCAATACCTTGACTTTGTTGTCCTTAAGCCATTTTGCCACAACTTTGGAAGTATGCTTGGGGTCTTGTCCATTTGGAAGACCCATTTGCGATCAAGCTTTAACTTCCTGACTGATGTCTTCAGATGTTGCTTCAATATATCCACATAATTTCCCTTCCTCATGATGCCATCTATTTTGTGAAGTGCACCAGTCCCTCCTGCAGCAAAGCACCCCCACAACATGATGCTGCCACCCCCGTGCTTCATGGTTGGGATGGTGTTCGTCGGCTTGCAAGCCTCCCCCTTTTTCCTCCAAACATAACGATGGTCATTATGGCCAAACAGTTCAAATTGTTGTTTTATCAGACCAGAGGACATTTTTCCAAAAAGTACGATCTTTGTCCCCATGTGCAATTGCAAACCGTAGTCTGGCTTTTTTATGGCGGTTTTGGAGTAGTGGCTTCTTCCTTGCTGAGCGGCCTTTCAGGTTATGTCGATATAGGACTCGTTTTACTGTGGATATAGATACTTTTGTACCCGTTTCCTCCAGCTTCTTCACAAGGTCCTTTGCTGCTGTTCTGGGATTGATTTGCACTTTTCACACCAAAGTACGTACATCTCTAGGAGACAGAACGCATCTTCTTCCTGAGCGGTATGACGGCTGCGTGGTCCCATGGTGTTTATACTTGCGTACTGTTGCTTGTACAGATGAACGTGGTACCTTCAGGCGATTGGAAATTGCTCCCAAGGATGTACCAGACCTGTGGAGGTCTACAATTATTTTTCTGAGGTCTTGGCCTTTTTCTTTTGATTTTCCCTATGATGTCAAGCTAAGAGGCACTGAGTTTGAACGTAGGTCTTGAAATACATCCACAGGTACACCTCCAAATTGACTCAGATGATGTCAATTAGCCTATCAGAAGCTTCTAAAGCCATGACATCATTTTCTGGAATTTTCCAAGCTGCTTAAAGGCACAGTCAACATTGCATGTAAACTTCTGACTCACTGGAATTGTGATACAGTGAATTATAAACAATCAACTGTAAACTGTAAACAAACAATTGTTGGAAAAATGACTTGTGTCATGCACAAAGTAGATGTCCTAACCGACTTGGCAAAATTATAGTTTGTGGACTGGTTGAAAAACTAGTTTTAATGACTCCAACCTAAGTGTAACTATAGTTAGATCAACCAAATACATCACCATGAGTAGCCTAGCTATAGTTGGCTGGCTAGCTCAACCAATACATCATCATGAGTAGCCTAGCTATAGTTGGCTACGTCAACCGATACATCATGAGTAGCCTAGCTATAGTTTGCTTACTCATGATGATGTATTGGTTGGTTTGTTTTTTTGTTCTTTGGAAGCGCTTTGAGATTGTTATGAAAAGCACTGTGGACATTAATATACTTTAAAAAATTAAAAACGCAACATGAAACAATTTCAATGATTTTATTGAGTTACAGTTCATATTAGGCCCTAATCTATGGATTTCACATGACCTGGCAGGGGCACAGCCATAGGTGTGCCTGGGAGGGCATAGGCCCACCCACTTGGGAGCCAGGCCCATCAACTGGGGAGCCAGGCCCAGCCAATCAGAATTAGTTTTCCCCCACAAAAGGGCTTTATTAGAAACAGAAATACACCTCCGTTTCATCGGCTGTTCTCAGGTGAAAAAAGCCGGATGTGGAGGTCCTGGGTTGGCATGGTTACACACAGTCTGCGATAGTGAGGCCAGTTGGACCAACTTCTCTAAAATGACGTTGGAGGCAGTTTATGGTAGATAAATTAACATTTAAATTCTCTGCCAACAGCTCTGGTGGACATTTCTGCAGTCATCATGCCAATTGCAAGCTCCTTCAAAACTTGAGACATCTGCGGCATTGTGTTGTGTGACAAAACTGTACATTTTAGAGTGGCCTTTTATTGTACCCAGCACAAGGTGCACCTGTATATTGATCATGCTCTTTAATTAGCTTCTTGATATGCCACACCTGTCAGGTGGATGGATTATCTTGGCAAAGAAGAAATGCTCACTAACAGGGATGTAAACAAATTTGTCCACAAAATGAGAGAAATAAGCTTTTTTGCATATGGAACATTCCTGGGATATTTTATTTCAGCTCATGAAACATGGGACCAACACTTTACATGTTTATATTTTTGTTCAGTTTAAAATGATTATTGGCCAGTGTTGAGATGAAATCTAACAGTACATATGACAGTGAGGTGAAATGTAACAGTACATAGATTTCGCCTCAACACTGTCCTAACAGTAAAACACTTTAAAAGGTGTTCAGGGCATTTTTAAATAGATCAATAAGAGTGCCAAGTATGCCATGTATATTAATAGGACAGCATTACAAATCCGTAGTTAGAGGATAAACTAAAATGGGTCGAAATAACTGTCAATGACTTCCAGAATAAAACCATGGTAAAAACATCCTCCTTTAAATTACTTATTGTTTCCTTCATACTGAATGGGTGGAATGTGGACAACAGAAGTTAACGGGAGTCCACTTCAGCTTACAGTAACTGGCACATTGTTCCAAACAGGGAAAAGAGGAGAGAAGCCAACTGCACTATAGAAAGGTTCTGTTCTGGATTCACTAGGCAAGTTACTATTATTAATAGATTAACACAGGTTTCCGTCCAGCGGTCCAATGAACATCTATTCACTATCTGGTAAACAGGGTTTTAATGCGGATGGACTTTTGCTCTGATTGGCAAAGCCTTGATACACACACACACGGGGAGGGGGGGGGGGGGGGGGCTGAGAGAGAGAGAGAAACTCCCTAGACCATCTAAAGGCCCTGAATGACTCCCTGGAGGCCAAGTTTTGGAACATCAGATGGAGACACTGTTTTTCTGTCCCAGCCTGGTCTCTACCAGAGGCCTCATGCCTATGGACACCCAGGAGACATGTGTCCCGTAAAGTCTAGATCCATTAGTAGGGAGAAAATACAGTGCCTTTGGAAAGTATTCAGACCCCTTGACTTTTTCCACATGTTACTTTACAGCCTTATTTTAAAATAAAATAAAAATGTCCTCAGAAATGTACAAACAATACCCCAAAATGACAAAGTGAAAACAGGTTTTTAGAAATGTTGGTAATTTATTAAATATAAAACAGATACCTTATTTACATAAGTATTCAGACCCTTTGCTATGGGAAATTTACTATGAAGTATTCACTCCCTTTGCTACGAAATTGAGCTCAGGTGCATCCTGTTTCCATTGATCATCCTTGAGATGTTTCTACAAATTGATTGGAGTCCACATGTGGTAAATTTAATTGATTGGACATGATTTGGCAAGGTTCACACCTGTCTATATAAGGTCCCACAGTTGACAGTGCATGTCAGAACAAAAACCAAGCCATGAGGTTGAAGGAATTGTTCGTAGAGCTCCAAGACAGGATTGTGTCGAGGCACAGATCTGGGGAAGGGTACCAAAATATTTCTGCAGCATTGAAGGTCCCCACAGTGGCCTCCATCATTCTTCAAAGGAAGAAGTTTGGCACCACCAAGACTCTTCATAGAGCTGGCTGCCTAGCCAAACTGAGCAATCGGGGGAGAAGGGCCTTGGATAGGGAGGTGACCAAGAACCCGATGGTCACTTTGACAGAGCTCTAGAGTTCCTCTGTGGAGATGGGAGAACCTTCCAGAAGGACAACCATCTCTGCAGCGCTCCACCAATCAGGCCTTTATGGTAGAGTGGCCAGACAGAAGCCACTCCTCAGTAAAAGGCACATGACAGCCCGCTTGGAGTTTGCCAAAAAGCACCTAAAGGACTCTGACCATGAGGAACAAGATTCTCTGGTCTGATGAAACCAAGATTGAACTCTTTGGCCTGAATGCCAAGCGTCACGTCTGGAGGAAATCTGGCACCACCCCTATGGTGAAGAATGGTGGTGCCATGCTGTGGGGATGTTTTCAGTGGCAGGGACTGGGAGACTAGTCAGGATCAAGGCAAAGATGAACAGAGCAAAGTATAGAGTGATCCTTGATGAAAACCAGCTCCAGAGCACTCAGGATCTCAGACCGGGGCAAAGGTTCACCTTCCAACAAGACAAGGACCCTAAGCACACAGGCAATAACAATGCAGGAGTGGCTTCGGGACAAGTCTCAATGTCCTTGAGTGGCCCAGTCAGAGCCCGGACTTGAACTCGATCAAACATCTCTGGAGAGACCTGAAAATAGCTGTGCAGCAACGCTCCTTATCCAACCTTATAGAGCTTGAGAGGATATTCAGAGAAGAATGGGAGAAACTCCCCAAATGCAGGTGTGCCAAGTTTGTAGCATCATACCCAAGAAGACTCAAGGCTGTAATTGCTGCCAAAAGGTGCTTCAACAAAGTACAGAGTAAACGGTCTGAATACTTATGTAAATGCGATATTTCAGTTTATTTTAAATAAATTAGCAGACATTTCTAAAAACCTGTTTTTGCCTTGTCATTAGGGGGTATTGTGTGTGTGTGTGTGTATGTGTGTGTGTGTGTGTGTGTGTGTGTGTGTGTGTGTGTGTGTGTGGATTGATGAGGGGGAAAAAACAATTTTAGTACATTTTAGGACAACGCTGTAACATAACAAAATGTGGAAAAAGTCAAGGGGTCTAAATACTTTCCGAAGGCACTGTATACAAGTGTATACTGTACAATATACTTTACATGGATTCCTTTATACAGAATTAGGAAGAGGATTTTACATTTGGCCACTAAAACAGTTAGTTGAATACAGCCTGAAAACCATTCGTTTCGGCAAAAGTTCTCAGAACTCAAAAACTGTCCAGTTGTGCTGATGATTATACAATGTTTATTTAAAACAATCGCCTGATGTTGCAAGAACATTCCCAGAACACATTCAGTCTGTACTTTACATGGAAACCTAAAGAGAACTTTTGGGGAATATTCTGTGGTGGTTGTTACAGATGTTGTGCACAACAATTTAGTACATTTTAGGAGAACATTCCATGGATATTTCATTTAAAACATTTGCTAAAAAAATCCATTATCCTAATGTTAGATCAATTCCTAACTAAAACGTAATGAGAATCTTAGCAAATTTTCTGGGAATGTTTCCGTTTGCTGGGTAGTCTGTAGTAATGTGTTGTGTATAGTTTATAGTGGGTGATGTGTCGTTTGTAGTCCGTTTTGTGAAGCGTGCAGTATGTAAAATGTACTGTGCAGTCCGTACTGTGTAGTCTATAGTGTGCAGTCTGTAGTGGTAATATGTAGTCTATAGTGTGTAGTCTATAGCATGCAGTCTGTATTTTGTGGTCTGTACTGCGTAGTTTGTAGTCTGTCGTGTGTAGTGTCAATTACGTAGTATGCAGAATGTAGTCTAGTCAGTAGTCTGCACTGTGTAGTTTGTACTGTGCAGTGTGTAGTACATATTATATAGTGTGTAGTCTAGTGTTTAGTCTGTAGTCTATAGCGTGTAGTGTGTAGTAACCATAGTGTGTAGTTTATAGCGTGTAGTGTGTAGTAACCGTTGTGTAGTCAAGTCTGAAATTGTAGTCTAGTCTAATATGTAGTCTGTACTGTTTAGTCTGTAGTGTGAACTGTGTAGTTAGTAGCGTGTAGTCTGTGTAGTCTCATGTATTTCTGTAGTCTGAAGTCTGTAGTCTACAGTGTGAAGTGTGTAGTCTAGTGTCTTGTCTATAGTGTGAAGTCTAACGTGTAGTCTGTAGTCTACTGTATAGTCTGTATTGTAGGGTCGAGTGAGTCGTCTGTAGTGTGTGGTGTGTGTGTGTAGTTTGTAGTCTATAGTGGGCAGTCTGTAGTGGCAATGTGTAGTCTGTAGTTATAAATGTGATATGTGTAGTGTGAAGACCGTAATGTGGGGTCTGTAAAGTGTAGTCGGTACTGTGAAGTATAATCTTTAGTCTGTAGTCTATTATGTAGTGTCTAGTCGGTAGTGTGTAGTCTTGTGGAGTCCGTAGTCTATAGTGTGTAGTTGTAATGTGTAGTCTATGTAGTGTGTAGATATGTGTGAAGTGTGTAATGTGAAGTCTGTAATGTGTAATCTATAGTGTATAGTCTAGTCTGTAGTGTATAGTCTAATGTGTAGTGTATAGTCTAATGTGTAGTGTATAGTCTAATGTGTAGTGTATAGTCTAATGTGTAGTGTATAGTCTAATGTGTAGTGTATAGTCTAATGTGTAGTCTCTAGTGTATAGTCTAATGTGTAGTGTATAGTCTAATGTGTAGTCTCTAGTGTATAATCTAATGTGTAGTGTATAGTCTAATGTGTAGTGTATAGTCTAATGTGTAGTGTATAGTCTAATGTGTAGTGTATAGTCTAATGTGTAGTCTGTAGTGTATAGTCTAATGTGTAATGTGTAGTGTATAGTGTATAGTCTAATGTGTAATGTATAGTCTAATGTGTAGTGTATAGTCTAATGTGTAGTGTATAGTGTATAGTCTAATGTGTAGTGTATAGTCTAATGTGTAGTGTATAGTCTAATGTGTAGTGTATAGTCTAATGTGTAGTGTATAGTCTAATGTGTAGTCTCTAGTGTATAGTCTAATGTGTAGTGTATAGTCTAATGTGTAGTGTATAGTCTAATGTGTAGTGTATAGTCTAATGTGTAGTGTATAGTCTAATGTGTAGTCTGTAGTGTATAGTCTAATGTGTAATGTGTAGTGTATAGTGTATAGTCTAATGTGTAATGTATAGTCTAATGTGTAGTGTATAGTCTAATGTGTAGTGTATAGTCTAATGTGTAGTGTATAGTGTATAGTCTAATGTGTAGTGTATAGTCTAATGTGTAGTGTATAGTGTATAGTCTAATGTGTAGTGTATAGTCTAATGTGTAGTGTGTAGTCTAATGTGTAGTCTGTAGTGTATAGTCTAATGTGTAACGTGTAGTGTATAGTGTATAGTCTAATGTGTAATGTATAGTCTAATGTGTAGTGTATAGTCTAATGTGTAGTGTATAGTCTAATGTGTAGTGTATAGTCTAATATGTAGTGTATAGTATGTAGTGTATAGTCTAGTCTGTAGTGTATAGTCTAATGTGTAGTCTGTAGTGTATAGTCTAATGTGTAGTGTATAGTCTAATGTGTAGTGTTTAGTCTAATGTGTAGTGTATAGTCTAATGTGTAGTGTGTAGTGTATAGTCTAATGTGTAGTGTATAGTCTAATGTGTAGTGTATAGTCTAATGTGTAGTGTGTAGTGTATAGTCTAATGTGTAGTGTTTAGTCTAATGTGTAGTGTATAGTCTAATGACTAGTCTGTAGTGTATAGTCTAATGTGTAGTGTATAGTGTATAGTCTAATGTGTAGTGTATAGTCTAATGACTAGTCTGTAGTGTATAGTCTAATGTGTAGTGTATAGTCTAATGTGTAGTGTATAGTGTATAGTCTAATGTGTAGTGTATAGTCTAATGTGTAGTGTTTAGTCTAATGTGTAGTGTATAGTCTAATGACTAGTCTGTAGTGTATAGTCTAATGTGTAGTGTATAGTCTAATGTGTAGTGTATAGTGTATAGTCTAATGTGTAGTGTATAGTCTAATGTGCAGTGTATAGTGTATAGTCTAATGTGTAGTGTATAGTCTAATGTGTAGTGTATAGTCTAATGTGTAGTCTGTAATGTATAGTCTAATGTGTAGTGTATAGTCTAATGTGTAGTGTATAGTATGTAGTGTATAGTCTAGTCTGTAGTGTATAGTCTAATGTGTAGTGTATAGTCTAATGTGTAGTGTATAGTGTAATGTGTAGTGTATAGTCTAATGTGTAGTGTATAGTCTAATGTGTAGTGTATAGTCTAATGTGTAGTGTATAGTCTAATGTGTAGTGTATAGTCGAATGTGTAGTCTGTAGTGTATAGTCTAATGTGTAGTGTATAGTCTAATGTGTAGTGTATAGTCTAATGTGTAGTGTATAGTGTATAGTCTAATGTGTAGTGTATAGTCTAATGTGTAGTGTATAGTCTAATGTGTAGTGTATAGTCTAATGTGTAGTGTATAGTCTAATGTGTAGTCTGTAGTGTATAGTCTAATGTGTAGTGTATAGTGTAATGTGTAGTGTATAGTGTATAGTCTAATGTGTAGTGTATAGTCTAATGTGTAGTGTATAGTCTAATGTGTAGTGTATAGTCTAATGTGTAGTGTATAGTCTAATGACTAGTCTGTAGTGTATAGTCTAATGACTAGTCTGTAGTGTATAGTCTCTAGTGTGTAGTCTAGTGTGTAGTCTAGTGTGTAGTCTAGTGTGTAGTCTAGTGTGTAGTCTGTAGTTTATGGTGTGCAGTATGTAGTGGTAATGTGTAGTCCACAGTTTGTAGTCTAGTCTATGGTGTGTAGTTTGTCGTCTGTAGTGGTAATTTGTAGTGTGTAGTTAGAATTGTGATGTAGTGTGAAGGCGAATGTGTAGTATGTCATGCGTAGTCGGTACTGTGTAGTCTAATCTGTAATGTGTAGTCTGTAGTCTTTAGTCTATATTATGTAGTGTCATGTCTGTAGTGTGTAGTATATTGTATAGTCTAGTGCTTTGTCTGTAGTCTAATGTTAATGTTTAGTCTGTAGTTGTAATGTGTAGTATATTTTGTAGTCCGTAGTCTATAGTGTTTAGTCTGTAGTGTGTAGTCTAATATTAATGTTTAGCCTGTAGTTGTTTTTATTTTACCTTTATTTATACAGGTTTTTCCTCATTGAGATAACATCTCTTTTCCAAGAGAGACCTGGTCCAATAGCAGCAAGGGGAACAACGTTTCAGACAAAACAACTTACATACACTAACACAACTATAAACACACATACACTAACACAACATTAAACACAACATTAAACACAACTATAAACACACATACACTAACACAACATTAAACACAACTATAAACACACATACACTAACACAACATTAAACACAACTATAAACACACATACACTAACACAACATTAAACACAACTATAAACACACATACACTAACACAACATTAAACACAACTATAAACACACACACACTAACACAACATTAAACACAACTATAAACACACACACACTAACACAACATTAAACACAACTATAAAAACACATACACTAACACAACATTAAACACAACTATAAACACACATACACTCACACAACATTAAACACAACTATAAACACACATACACTAACACAACATTAAACACAACTATAAACACACATACACTAACACAACATTAAACACAACTATAAACACACATACACTAACACAACATTAAACACAACTATAAACACACATACACTAACACAACATTAAAACACAACTATAAACACACACAGTACAACAAAAACATTTTACATTAAAAGCACAAACATCTTGACTAAAAACAGCTGGACTAAAAACAATTACACTCTTCTATGAATATACATCGATCAAGTGTTTAAACTCCACCAACGAAACTAGATCATCACATCACAAAATGTTCAGGAGAGAATTCCAGGACCACGGAGCTGAGTAACTAAAACTATTTCTACCATGACCTATTCTAATTCTTGGTACTGTTAGAAGCAAATGAGAATGGGACCGTAATTGATATTTATTTACTGACCTGACTAAAAAAGAACAGAGATGAAATGGCATTTTACCCAATATGGCCTTATAAAAATCAGTGTATACCAGTGTTTAAGCCTACGCAAGGTCAATGACGACCAGCCAACAGCGCTGTAGAGATCACAATGATGTGTTAGACGTTTCTGATTTGTAATGAACCTGAGGGCTGCATGATATACTGAATCAAGTGCTGTCAGGGTAGTGGTTGAGGCCTGCATATATATAACATCACTAAAATCTAAATCCGCCAGTAATGTACATCGTACCAGCTCCTTCCTGGCCTCCAGAGAAAAACAATCCTTATGCCGGTAATAAAAACCTATTCTCAGCTTGAGCTTCCTTATCAAGTTCTCTACAGGCACAGTGAAGCTCAGCTTATCATCAACCCACACACCCAAATATTTGTACACTTTAACTTGCTCTATAGTATGTCCAGCCAATGTAGCAATGACATGATTAGTAACATGCCTGGCATTTGAAAATACCATGCATTTTGTTTTACGTGAATTTAGAACCAGCTTTAAATCATACAGATTCTGTTGTATGATGTTAAATGCTCTTTGGGCATTTTCAAAAGATAAACTACTACCACTTGAATAAAGAACAGTATCATCTGCATAAAAATGAACATCTGCTGTTTCAATAAGATCCCCAATGTTGTTGATATACAAAATGAACAACAGTGGGCCCAAAATAGAACCTTGCGGAACACCTGAGCACACCTCTATGGACTCAGATTGACAACCATCCGCCATTACACATTGTGTACGATTGGTTTATAAATTACCTATCAAATCTAGAGCATGACCAGTAATTCCACAACAATTTAACCTTTGCACTAACACAGCATGGTCCACGGTGTCAAAAGCCTTCGACAAATCAATAAAAACAGACACACAATGTAACTTCTTATCAAGAGCACAGTGGATGTTGCTGAAACAGTGCTGTGGCCAGACCTAAAACCTGATTGCATTCCATTTAAGATGTTGTTTTCTTGGAAGTAGGCCTTTAGCTGCCTACTAACTAAAGACTCCAGTACCTTTGACAGTACAGACAATTTTGATATGGGTCGATAGTTGTCAAGTAGCGAAGGATCTCCACCTTTCAGGAGAGGCAGTACAAAAGCAGATTTCCATAACTTGGGGATTTCCTTAACATCAAGCGTGAGGTTAAAAATACATATTAAGTGATGTCTGCAGCTAGGTGTAGGAGGCGGAGGTCTAGTTCATCAGGGCCAGGGGATTTTTTAAATCAATTTCTTTCAGGGCTTTACACACTTTTGAAACAGAGAAGGATGAAAGGGAGAACCTGGTGAAGGAGTGCACAGGGGTGTCAGGTAAATTCATAGGGGGCTCAATTATACCTTCGACCTTTTCAAATAAACTGCCTACATCTAAAAAAATGCTGATTCAAGGCTTTCAGAATGGAGGTTCTCTCAGTTACAATCTGTGTATCGACCAACAATTATTTGGGAAGCTGTGTATCTTTTCTGCACTCCAAACCTTTCACTACTTGCCAAAATTTGGATGGATTATTTACATTTTGTGAAGTAGATTTCAGGTAGTGGTCTGCTTTCAGTTTACGAATCATAGCCACACCCATATTTCGAAGATGTTTAAAAGCCTTCCAATCATCTGCCAAAGCAGTCCCTCTTGCTTTAGCCCACACAGATTTCGTTCCCTTGTGATTTTTGTAAGTTCCTTAGTAAACCAAGGGT
This sequence comes from Salmo trutta, assembly GCF_901001165.1. Lineage (NCBI taxonomy): Eukaryota > Metazoa > Chordata > Actinopteri > Salmoniformes > Salmonidae > Salmo > Salmo trutta. Next base: position 64,595 of record NC_042972.1, on the reverse strand, counting down.
TCTCTCTGCCCTTAATCCTGAATTTTTTAAAAAGGGGCATGCCTATTGCATTCATCCTGGAATGCGTTATGGAAGTAAGAAAAGGCTTTTTCAACATCAGGGATTAATTCCATTCTATTCCATTCAATGCTAGATACAGCATGTAAAAAACCTTGAATATCAAACCGCTTCCAGTTTCTTTTTGTAATAACGCGTGGAGATTTCTTAGGAATTTTACCATCTCTCACACAGGCAATAGCACAGTGATCACTTATGTAATTTGCAAAAATACCAGAAGCATTAAAACGATGAGGAGTATTGGTTAAGACCAAATCAATCAAAGAGGATTTCAGAGGATATTTTATATTCAACCTAGTTATACACTGTTGACAATCTGAGTGAGATTGTAGGTATTGCACAGAATTTAGAGTTGATCAGATCTAGATGTTAGCCAGCCCTGATTCAGATCACCCATCAGGACAAACTCACAATTGACATTCTGTGATAACAATTTGAAAATACAATCCAGAGAGCCAACATTGCAATGTGTGTGAGTTGTTATGTGTAGTATATTGTGTAGTGTGTTAGAAGTATGAAGTCCGTAATGTGTAATGTGTAGACTGTACTGTGTTGTCTGTAGTCCGTAGTCTATATTGTGTGGTCAAGTGTGTAGTCTGTACTATAAAGTGTGTACTATTAGTCTGTAGTCTATAGTGTGTATTCTATATTGTGTAGTTAGAAGTGTGAAATCTGTAGTCTTGTGTAGTATGTTGTCTTTTGTGTAGTTTATGGTGTGTAATCGTCAGTCTCCTGTGTGTAATCTGGAGTGTGGAGCATTTAGTGTGTAGTTTTCAGTGTGTAGTCTACAGTGTGTGGAGTATAGAGTGAGTGATCTGTAATGTGTAGTCTATAGTGTGGAGTGAGGAGTATCTAGTGCGTGGTCTGTAATATGTAGTCTATTGTGTAGTCTCTAGTATGTAGTCTATTGTGTAATCTGTAGTATATAGTGTAGAGTCTACAGTCTAGATTGTAGTCTAATCTGTAGATTGTAGTGTGTAATCTGTAGGTAGTAGTGTGAAGTGTGTAATCTGTAGGTAGTAGTGTGAAGTGTGTAATCTGTAGGTAGTAGTGTGAAGTGTGTAATCTGTAGGTAGTAGTGTGAAGTGTGTCGTCTGTAGGTAGCAGTCTATAGTCTGCAGTGTACAGTCTGTAGTGTGTAGTCTGTAGTGTGTAGTGTGTAGTCTGCAGTATGTAGTGTGTAGTCTGCAGTATGTAGTCTGCAGTATGTAGTGTGTAGTCTGCAGTGTGTCGTCTGCAGTATGTAGTGTGTCGTCTGCAGTATGTAGTGTGTCGTCTGCAGTATGTAGTGTGTAGTCTGCAGTATGTAGTGTGTCGTCTGCAGTATGTAGTGTGTAGTGTGTAGTGTGTAGTCTGTAGTGTGTAGTCTTGTGTGTCATCTGTAGTGTGTAGTCTATAGTGTGGTGTGTGGAGTACACCTTCATTCCTGCAGGATGGAGTCCTTCAGTGGAACCACATCTCATTGATACTGACAGCACTGTGTCTTAATCTTGTCATTTCCCAGACCACAGTTACGTTGCTATAGCAGGGTGTGTTTTACCAGACTACAGTTACGTTGCTATAGCAGGGTGTGTTTTAGCAGACAAGTTACGTTGCTATAGCAGGGTGTGTTTTACCAGACTAGTTACGTTGCTATAGCAGGGTGTGTTTTACCAGACTAGTTACGTTGCTATAGCAGGGTGTGTTTTACCAGACTAGTTACGTTGCTGTAGCAGGGTGTGTTTTATTAGACTAGTTACGTTGCTATAGCAGGGTGTGTTTTACCAGACTAGTTACGTTGCTATAGCAGGGTGTGTTTTACCAGACTAGTTACGTTGCTATAGCAGGGTGTGTTTTACCAGACTAGTTTCGTTGCTATAGCAGGGTGTGTTTTACCAGACTAGTTACGTTGCTATAGCAGGGTGTGTTTTACCAGACTAGTTACGTTGCTATAGCAGGGTGTGTTTTACCAGACTAGTTACGTTGCTATAGCAGGGTGTGTTTTACCAGACTAGTTACGTTGCTGTAGCAGGGTGTGTTTTACCAGACTAGTTACGTTGCTATAGCAGGGTGTGTTTTACCAGACTAGTTACGTTGCTATAGCAGGGTGTGTTTTACCAGACTAGTTACGTTGCTATAGTAGGGTGTGTTTTACCAGACTACAGTTACGTTGCTATAGCAGGGTGTGCTTTACCAGACTAGTTACGTTGCTATAGCAGGGTGTTTTATTAGACTAGAGGGTTAGAATTTGGTCTTAACTGACTTGCCTCGTTAAATAAATAGTCACAGCCGTGTGTATCCCCCTCAAGCTGTTGCCACGACGGCCCTCAAGGAACTACACTGGACTTCATGAAAACTGGAAACCACATATCCTGAGGCCGCATTTAATGCAGCTGGGGATTTAAAAAAAGCTAATTTTAGGAAAATGCTACCGAAGTTCTATCAACACATTGACTGTAGTACGCGCTTAGGAAAAACACTCGACCACTGCTACTCGCCCTTTCGAGATGCCTACAAGGCCCTCCCCCACCCACCCTTCGGGAAAATCAGATCACAACTCCATTTTTCCCCTCCCTTCCCATAGGCAGAAACTCAAACAGGAAGTACCCGTGCTAAGGTCTATTCAACGCTGGTCTGACCAATTGGAATCCATGCTTCAAGATTGTTTTTATCACGCGGACTTGGATATGTACCGGGTAGCCTCTGAGAATAACAGTTCATCAGGAAGTGTTTAGGGGATGTTGTTCCCACTGTGACTATTAAAACCTACCCAAACCAGAAACAATGGATAGATGGAAAAATTTGCGCAAAACTGAAAGCGCGAACCACCGCATTGAACGATGGCAAGGTGACTGGGAATATGGTTGAATACAAACTGTGTACTTATTTCCTCCGTAACTCAATTAAACAGGCAAAACGTCAGTACAGAGACAAAGTGGAGTCGCAATTCAACGGCTCAGACACAAGACGTATGTGGCAGGGTCTACAGACAATCAAGGACTACAAAGGGAAAACCGGTCACATCGGACACCGATGTCTTGCTCCTGGACAAGCTAAACACCATCTTAGCCCGCATTGAGGATAACAGTGCCACCAACGTGGCCCGCTCCTAAGGACTGTGGGCTCTCGTTCTCCGTGGCCGATGTGAGTAAGACTGTCGGACCAGATGTCATCCCTAGCCCGTCTTCAGAGCATGCGCAGACCAGCTGGCTGGAGTGTTCACGGACATATTCAATCTCTCGCTATCCCAGTCTGCTGTCTCCACGTGCTTCAAGATGTCCACCATTGTTCCTGTACCCAAGAAAGCAAAGGTAACTGAACTAAATGACTATCGCCCCGTAGCACTCACTTCTGTCATGAAGTGCTTTGATCGGCTAGTTAAGCATCATATCACCTCTACCTTACCTGACACCCTAGACTCACTTCAATTTGCTTACCGCCCCAATAGAGCCACAGAAGATGCAATAGCCATCGCACTGCACACTGCCCTAGCTCATCTGGACAAGAGGAATACCTACATCCAGAATGCTGTTCATTGACTATAGCTTAGCGTTCAACACCATAGTACCCTCAAAGCTCATCATTAAGCTCGGTGTCTGAACCCCGCCCGATGTAACTGGGTCCTGGACTTCCTGACGGGCCGCCCCCAGGTGGTGAAGATAGGAAACAACAACTCCACTGTTGCTTCTCAACACAGGGGCCCCACAAGGGTGCGTGCTCCTGTACTCCCTGTTCACCCATGACTGCGTGGCCATTCACGTCTCCAAATCAATAATCAAGTTTGCAGACGACACAACAGTAGTAGGCCTGTTTACCAACAATGACGAGACAGCCTACAGGGAGGAAGTGAGGGCCCTGGCGGAGCGGTGCCAAGAAAATAATCTCTCCTTCATCGTTAACAAAATTAAGGAGCTGATTGTGGACTTCAGGAAACAGAAGAGGGACCATGCCCCTATCCACCTCAACAAAACCACAGTGGAGAAGGTGGAAAGCTTCAAGTTCCTTGGTGTAAACATCACTGACAAATTGAAATGGTCCACCCACACAGACAGTGTGGTAAAGAAGGCGCAACAGCGCCTCTTCAACCTCAGGAAGCTGAAGAAATTAGTCTTGGCCCCTAAAACCCTCACAAACTTTTACAGATGCACAATTGAGAGCGTCCTGTTGGGCTGTATCACCGCCTGGTATGGTAACTGCACCCCCCGTAACCGCAAGGCTCTCCACACTACCTACCCTCCAGGTCACCTACAGCACCCGATGTCACAGGAAGGCCAAAAAGATCATCAATGACATCAACCACCTGAGCCACAGCCTGTTCACCCCGCTATCATCCAGAAGGCGAGGTCAGTACATGTGCATCAAAGCTGCGACCGAGACAGTGAGAAACAGCTTCTATCTCAAGGCCATCAGACTGTTAAATAGCCATCACAGGACGGATACTCTACCCTGCACCTTAGGGGTTGCTGCCCTATATACAGTTGAAGTCGGAAGTTTACATACACCTTAGCCAAATACATTTAAACTCAATTCTCGTAAAAATTCCCTGTCTTAGGTCAGTTAGGATCACCACTTTATTTTAAGAATGTGAAATGTCAGAATAATAGTAGAGAGAAGGATTTATTTCAGCTTTTATTTCTTTCATCACATTCCCAGTGGGTTGGAAGTTTACATAAACAATTTAAAGGCAATGCTACTTGAGTGTAACTTGGGTCAAATGTTTCGGGTAGCCTTCCACAAGCTTCCCACAATAAGTTGGGTGAATTTTGGCCCATTCCTCCAGGCAGAGCTGGTGTAACTGAGTCAGGTTTGTAGGCCTCCTTACTCGCACACACTTTTTCAGTTCTGCCCAGAAATGTTCTATAGGAGTGAGGTCAGGGCTTTGTGAAGGCCCTCCAATACCTTGACTTTGTTGTCCGTAAGCCATTTTGCCACAACTTTGGAGGTATGCTTGGGGTCATTGTCCATTTGGAAGACCCATTTGCGATCAAGCTTTAACTTCCTGACTGATGTCTTGAGATGTTGCTTCAATATATCCACATAATTTCCCTTCCTCATGATGCCATCTATTTTGTGAAGTGCACCAGTCTCTCCTGCAGCAAAGAACCCCCACAACATGATGCTGCCACCCCTGTGCTTCACGGTTGGGATGGTGTTCGTTGGCTTGCAAGCCTCCCCCTTTTTCCTCCAAACATAACGATGGTCATTATGGCCAAACAGTTCTATTTTCGTTTCATCAGACCAGAGGACATTTCTCCAAAAAGTACGATCTTTGTCCCCATGTGCAGTTGCAAACCGTAGTCTGGCTTTTTTTATGGCGGTTTGGGAGCAGTGGTTTCTTCCTTGTTGAGCGGCCTTTCAGGTTATGTCGATATAGGACTCGTTTTACTGTGGATATAGATACTTTTGTACCTGTTTCCTCCAGCATCTTCACTAGGTCCTTTGCTGTTGTTCTGGGATTGATTTGCACTTTTTGCACCAAAGTACGTTCATCTCTAGGAGACAGAACGCGTCTCCTTCCTGCGTGGTCCCATGGTGTTTATACTTGCGTACTATTGCTTGTACAGATGAACGTGGTACCTTCAGGGGTTTGGAAATTGCTCCCAAGGATGAAGACTTGTGGAGGTCTACAATCTTTTTTCTGAGGTCTTGGCTGATTTCTTTTGATTTTCCCCATGATATCAAGGAAAGAGGCACTGAGTTTGAAGGTAGGCCTTGAAATACATTCACAGGTACACCTCCAATTGACTCAAAATTATGTCAATTAGCCTATCAGAAGCTTCTAAAGCCCTGACATCATTTTCTGTAATTTTCCAAGCTGTTTAAAGGCACAGTCAACTTAGTGTATGTAAACTTCTGACCCATTGGAAATGTGATACAGTGAATTATAAGTGAAATAATCTGTCTGTAAACAATTGTTGGAAAAATTACTTGTGTCATGCACAAAGTAGATGTCCTAACCGACTTGGCAAAGCTATAGTTTGTTAACAAGAAATCTGTGGAGTGGTTGAAAAAAAAGTTCTAATGACTCAAACCTAAGTGTATGTATGTATGTACTTCCGACTTCAACTGTACATAGACATGGAATCACCCGGCACTTTAATAATGTTTACATATTGCTTTACTCATCTCATATGTATATACTGTATTCTATTCTACTGTATTTTAGTCAATGCTACTCCGACATTGTTTGTCCTAATATTTATATACTCTTAATTCCATTCTTTTACTTTTAGATGTGCGTATTGTAAGATAGTACTGCACTGTTGGAGCTAGGAACACAAGCATTTCGCTACACCTGCAATAACGTGCTAAATATGTGTATGTGACCAATAATATTTGATTTGATTTGATTCAACCCTGGACATCAAGGCCTAAACCTTCTAGAGATAATTCAAGATTAACTAGAATATAGAATGTTGAGGGTTATCTACATTTTAGAGTGTTGCTGTATATACTCAAATGCCCTTGTGGATTTATTTACATAGGACAGACAAAATAAAACATTTTGAAGGTGTTTCCTGCTTGGTCTAACATTTCATTACAGTTCTGTGTGTGTGTGTGTGTGTGTGTGTGTGTGTGTGTGTGTGTGTGTGTGTGTGTGTGTGTTCGGACCTGACTTGGTGTCAGTCACGGAGACAGTGTGTGCTCGGACCACACTTGGTGTCATCACAGAGATGGTAGCACAATTTTACAGGTAATCCAGACAGTTCATCACTGCTGCAGTAGCTATGGAAACACCAGAAAGAAGCCATGTCAACATAGAAGAACCTGTCTCACTGCATTCATTAACAACTCCGTGCTCATCTTCACAGATTCACAACTAAAACAGAAACCCCGCTCTAAATGAACTTTTACTGCACTCACTGAGCACTACAATTCATGCTGAAATGTAGGTGTTAGGCTAGCTGCCCAGCATTGAATCTGCACCCCAAAAATACATCAGACTAGCCCAAGGTCGTTCCAGTGGCCTCTCTATAGACCCGAGAGTCTGAGAAAAGGCCCACTCACCCAGTAGCTGGTACACATCTCAGTCATCACTCCAGACAGACAGAGAGCAGAAACAACGCAGCCAGCCGGGGTAGATACAAGGACAGAAACAGATCAAAGCCTTATACAGGCAGGGCTGGCGACCAAACTCAGCAGGCTTGTATCATTCTGACTCAAACCAGAATCAAAACCACTTCAGATTGCTCTGACTTATCTTACCTACTTTACATACGGTAAAGGAGAATGCTCATTTACATATGCTGAATGATCTAGAACATAGATATCTCACTGCTTCTTTATTAGTTATTTAAAGTCCAGGACTAACCCTGTCCGCTCTCTGTGTGGTTCGGAAGCCTACTGGCCTGGCTGCTGCTGACTGTGTGCTGCAGTAGGGAGGAGGTGTGTGGTTTAGTATGGCTTGACTAACCCTGGACAGGAAGACTGAACTACTAGTCAGGAGGGCTGAACGACTAGTGAGGAGGGCTGAACCACTAGACAGGAGGGATGAACTACTAGACAGGAGGGATGAACCACTAGACAGGAGGGATGAACCACTAGTCAGGAGGGATGAATCACTAGTCAGGAGGGATGAACTACTAGTGCGGAGGGATGAACTACTAGTGCGGAGGGATGAACCACTAGACAGGAGGGATGAATCACTAGTCAGGAGGGATGAACCACTAGACAGGATTGCACCCCTAAAAATTAAAAACATCTGTCATAAGAAACTAGCTCCCTGGTATACAGAAAATACACGAGCTCTGAAGCAAGCTTCCAGAAAATTGGAACGGAAATGGCACCACACCAAACTGGAAGTCTTCCGACTAGCTTGGAAAGACAGTACCGTGCAGTATCGAAGAGCCCTCACTGCTGCTCGATCATCCTATTTTTCCAACTTAATTGAGGAAAATAAGAACAATCCGAAATGTCTTTTTGATACTGTCGCAAAGCTAACTAAAAAGCAGCATTCGCAAATGGAGGATGGCTTTCACTTCAGCAGTAATACATTTATGAACTTCTTTGAGGAAAAGATCATGATCATTAGAAAGCAAATTACGGACTCCTCTTTAAATCTGGGTATTCCTCCAAAGCTCCATTGTCCTGAGTCTGCACAACTCTGCCAGGACCTAGGATCAAGGGAGATACTAAAGTGTTTTAGTACTATATCTCTTGACACAATGATGAAAATAATCATGGCCTCCAAACCCTCAAGCTGCATACTGGACCCTATTCCAACTAAACTACTGAAAGAGCTGCTTCCTGTGCTTGGCCCTCCTATGTTGAACATAATAAACGGCTCTCTATCCACCGGATGTGTACCAAGCTCACTAAAAGTGGCAGTAATAAAGCCTCTCTTGAAAAAGCCGAATCTTGACCCAGAAATTATAAAAAACTATCAGCCTATATCGAATCTTCCATTCCTCTCAAAAAATTTTGAAAAAGCTGTTGCACAGCAACTCACTGCCTTCCTGAAGACAAACAATGTATACGAAACGCTTCAGTCTGGTTTTAGACCCCATCATAGCACTGAGACTGCACTTGTGAAGGTGGTAAATGACCTTTTAATGACGTCAGACCGAGGCTCTGCATCTGTCCTCGTGCTCCTAGATCTTAGTGCCGCTTTTGATACCATCGATCACCACATTCTTTTGGAGAGATTGGAAACCCAAATTGGTCTCCATGGACAAGTTCTGGCCTGGTTTAGATCTTATCTGTCGGAAAGATATCAGTTTGTCTCTGTGAATGGTTTGTCCTCTGACAAATCAATTGTAAATTTCGGTGTTCCTCAAGGTTCCGTTTTAGGACCACTATTGTTTTCACTATATATTTTACCTCTTGGGGATGTCATTCGAAAACATAATGTTAAATTTCACTGCTATGCGGACGACACACAGCTGTACATTTCAATGAAACATGGTGAAGCCCCAAAATTGCCCTCGCTAGAAGCCTGTGTTTCAGACATAAGGAAGTGGATGGCTGCAAACTTTCTACTTTTAAACTCGGACAAAACAGAGATGCTTGTTCTAGGTCCCAAGAAACAAAGAGATCTTCTGTTGACTCTGACAATTAATCTGGATGGTTGTACAGTCGTCTCAAATAAAACTGTGAATGACCTCGGCGTTACTCTGGACCCTGATCTCTCTTTTGAAGAACATATCAAGACTGTTTCAAGGACAGCTTTTTTCCATCTACGTAACATTGCAAAAATCAGAAACTTTCTGTCCAAAAATGACGCAGAAAAATTTATGCGGAGGGATGAACCACTAGACAGGAGGGATGAACCACTAGTCAGGAGGGATGAACCACTAGTCAGGGGGGATGAACCACTAGACAGGAGGGATGAACCACTAGTGCGGAGGGATGAACTACTAGTCAGGAGGGATGAACCACTAGACAGGAGGGATGAACCACTAGTGCGGAGGGATTAACTACTAGTCAGGATGGATGAACCACTAGACAGGAGGGATGAACCACTAGTCAGGAGGGATGAACCACTAGACAGGAGGGATGAACCACTAGACAGGAGGGATGAACCACTAGACAGGAGGGATGAACCACTAGTCAGGAGGGATGAACCACTAGACAGGAGGGATGAACCACTAGACAGGAGGGATGAACCACTAGACAGGAGGGATGAACCACTAGTGCGGAGGGATGAACCAATAGTGCGGAGGGATGAACCACTAGTGCAGAGGGATGAACCACTAGACAGGAGGGATGAACCACTAGACAGGAGGGATGAACCACTAGATAGGAAGGATGAACTATTCAGGAGAAATTATCTAGTAGTTAGGAGGGATGAACTATTAGTCATAAGAAAGTAGCCAGAAGGGATGAACTACTAGTCAGGAGACCTGAAATACTGGTCAGGAAGGCTTAACTACAAGTCAGGAGGGATGAACAATTGGGCAGACCAACCAGTGCTCCCGCATATTGGCTAACCGGGCTATCTGCATTGTGTCCCGTCACCCATCAACCCCTCTTTTAAGCTACTGCTACTCTCTGTTCATCATATATGCATAGTCACTTTAACCATATCTACATGTACATACTACCTCAATCAGCCTGACTAACCGGTGTCTGTTTGTAGCCACGCTACTTTTATGGCCTCGCTACTGCATATAGCCTGTCCTTTTACTGTTCTTTACCTACCTATTGTTCACCTAATACCTTTTTTGCACTATTGGTTAGAGCCTGTAAGTAAGCATTTCACTGTAAGGTCTACACCTGTTGTATTTGGCGCACGTGACAAATAAACTTTGATTTGAACAACTAGTCAGGAGGGATTAACTAGTCAGGAGGGATTAACTAGTCAGGAGGGATTAACTAGTCAGGAGGGATTAACTAGTCAGGAGGGATTAACTAGTCAGGAGTGTGGGCCTAGTCAGGAGAGATGAAGTACTACTAGTGTGGAGGGATGAACTACGAGTCCGGAGGGATGAACTAGTTAAAAGGGCTGAGCGAGTCGGGAAGGATGCGGTACGAGTCGGGATGAGGTACGAGTCGGGAGGGATGAACTAGTTAAAAGGGCTGAGCGAGTCGGGAAGGATGAGGTACGAGTCGGGGGGGATGAGGGGGGATGAGGTACGAGTCGGGAGGGATGAAGTACGAGTCAGGGGGGGATGAAGTACGAGTCAGGGGGGGATGAAGTACGAGTCAGGGGGGGATGAAGTACGAGTCAGGGGGGGATGAAGTACGAGTCAGGGGGGGATGAAGTACGAGTCAGGGGGGATGAAGTACGAGTCAGGGGGGGATGAACTACTAGTTGGGAAGGATGAACTAGTCAGGAGAAATGAACTAGTAGTCAGGAGAAATGAACTAGTAGTCAGGATGGATGAACTACTAGTCAGGAGAGATGACCTAGTCAGGAGGGATGAACTACGAGTCCGGAGGGATGAACTAGTTAAAAGGGCTGAGCAAGTCGGGAAGGATGAGGTACGAGTCAGGGGGGATGAGGTACGAGTCGGGGGGGATGAAGTATGAGTCAGGGGGGATGAGGTACGAGTCGGGGGGATGAGGTACGAGTCGGGGGGGATGAGGTACGAGTCGGGGGGGATGAGGTACGAGTCGGGGCGGATGAGGTACGAGTCGGGGGGGGATGAGGTACGAGTCGGGGGGGATGAGGTACGAGTCGGGGGGGGATGAGGTACGAGTCGGGGGGGGATGAGGTACGAGTCGGGGGGGGGATGAGGTACGAGTCGGGGGGGATGAGGTACGAGTCAGGGGGGATGAGGTACGAGTCAGGGGGGGATGAGGTACGAGTCAGGGGGGGATGAGGTACGAGTCAGGGGGGGATGAGGTACGAGTCAGGGGGGATGAAGTAGCATGGAGTGAGGAACTACTAGTCAAAAGCAATGAATTACTAGTCAGGATGGATGAACTACTAGTCAGGAGGGATGAACTAGTCAGGAGGGATGAACATGTCAGGAGGGATGAACATGTCAGGAGGGATGAGCATGTCAGGAGGGATGAACTACTCGTGAGGAGAAATTAACTATTCGTCAGGAGAGATTAACTATTGAGGGATGAACTAGCGAGGAGGGATGAACTACTAGTCAGGAGGGTTGAATTAGTCAATGGGGAAGAACTGATGAGGGCTGAAGTACTAGTCGCCCCAACTAGTCAGGAGTGCTGAACTACTAGTCAGGAGAGATAAACTAGTCAGCAGGACCTTGTGGTTAAGAGGTTGGCTCATGCCTTTTCCTGGGGATGTGACTGGTTTAAAAGAACCTAGAGGAGTCATTTTCCTCTCTGACTGCAGATAGTTTCACTTCAGAGAGCAGCCAGACAGAGAAAACAGCTCAGGGTCATGTGGTATTAAGGTGGTCTGGTGTAGTGTTGTGTTAGAGCAGTCTTATGACTTCCTGTTGCTTCATCTTGTTCTGACGCTATGTCTCTGGGTTATGGTTAGTGTTAGGGTTTGTCTCTCAGGGTCATGTGGTGTTAAGGTGGTCTGGTGTAGTGTTGTGTGTGTTAGAGCAGCCTTTGGACTTCCTGTTGCTTCATTCTGTTATGAAGCTATGTCTCTGGGTTAGGGTTATGGTTAGGGTTTGTCTCTCCGGGTCATGTGATGTTAAGGTGGTCTGGTGTAGAGTTGTGTGTTAGAGCAGTCTTATGACTTCCTGTTGCTTCATCCTGTTCTGACGCTATGTCTCTGGTTCCACTTCTCTATGCTGAGAGACATTGAGCTCACTTCTTGTTCTAAGGAATATCAGGTAGTCATCTTATTATTACTACACTGTTTAAATGTATCTAAAAATATAGTTTATAATATTTGAATTCTCGATATATTGTATGAAGCAATACTTGGAAATCACTATTCTTCAAAGCTACAGCAGACTTTCACAGAGTCCAGTGTTATTCAGCAGTCTCATTCATGAAGACTGACATCCCCACTGTCTCTCTGTCTCTTTGGTGTCTACACTTGTCGCATGTAAGTGTCTTCTGCTATCAGAATATGAAGATCGCATTGAAAAGACGGGTCTAGACACACAAAAGTTGCTTTGTGATCTGATCGTGTTCAGATCTGGCTGGTCAGGGATTTCTCTTCAGTCTGGACGCAATCAGGCTACCGAAAGTGCATACAGTTGGCGACGTCATCAGCACTCCTCCCACGTGTTTTGGGACCAAGAGGCACCTTTTCATTATAACATTGGAGGAAATACGTTCTTAGCATGTGAGGAACGTGTTTGCTGGTCTCAAATCTAGCCAGCCAACTAATATTTAGCAGAAAAAAAATTGTTTTGGCTACAGTTAATCTAACCCGTTTGCAATCCCTTTAGCGTTGCTTGCTAGCTACAGATGTTAGCTGGCTAGTTAGCTACAGTAGTTAGCTACTGCCATCAGTTGTTGTGTTATCATATTCTGCCTATTCCACTGTTTGAAGAATGCATACTACTGGCATTTGAATATAGCGCTAAAATAGGGAATCAGGACACACTGTGGACATGGTAGACACATTGAAATGTAGGTGCAGATGCATGACGCGTTTGGAATTCCATGACCACGGCCTCTCTCTCTCTCTCTCTACATCTTTCACTGTGTCTATTAACTAACACACAGTTCAAACGCAGAACCAGTGTTCATTATTTCACCAAAAAGAGAGACTAAAATAATATTAACACTACGCTGAAATTATGGCGAATAGAAATTAAGAGCAGAATGGCATGGTTAAGAGCTTTGCTTGATGTACCGATTGGTTTCATACAACCACACAACACTGCAGCAGACTTCCTTGTTGGTTTTGGGTCGAATTTAGGCATAACATCAACTTCTCAGAGAAGTCCTCCACCTGCAAAACCGAGATCATTATTGTGCTTCTGTTGTGGGTGTGGTAACATCATATTATAATGGTACTGATGATTGTCCTATATTCACACTGGACCTGTCACATTATAATGACACTAGTGATTGTCCTATACTCGCACTGGGTCTCTCCTTCCTACAGCTGAGTGTCAGGGTCAGGGTCCAAACAAATAACACGTTTTCTCAAGCCGTTCTCAAAATACATGCAGGCATGAGGGTACCTTTGAACATGCACATGTGTACAAAGACACACACACACACACACACACACACACACACACACACAGCAACGTTATCATGTGTAGAAGTAAAGCGTGTTCAATATACCCCAACACAGCTTTAGAACAGTGTTCAATATACCCCAACACAGCTTTAGAACAGTGCTCAATATACCCCAACACAGCTTTAGAACAGTGCTCAATATACCCCAACACAGCTTTAGAACAGTGTTCAATATACCCCAACACAGCTTTAGAACAGTGTTCAATATACCCCAACACAGCTTTAGAACAGTGTTCAATATACCCCAACACAGCTTTAGAACAGTGTTCAATATACCCCAACACAGCTTTAGAACAGTGTTCAATATACCTCAACACAGCTTTAGAACAGTGTTCAATATACCCCAACACAGCTTTAGAACAGTGTTCAATGCACCCAATGTTCAATATAAAATGTACAACATGTTCAATATATGACATGTTCAACATAGAACGGATGACGTGTTCAATATAGAATGGATGACGTGTTCAATATAGAACGTTTGACGTGTTCAACATAGAACGTATGACATGTTCAACATGACGTGTTCAATATGACATGTTCAATATAGAATGGATGACATGTTCAACATGACATGTTCAATATAGAATGTATGACGTGTTCAATATAGAACGTACGACGTGTTCAATATAGAACGTATGACATGTTCAACATAGAATTGATGACATGTTCAATATGACGTGTTCAATATAGAATGTATGACATGTTCAACATAGAATGGATGACATGTTCAATATGACGTGTTCAATATAGACCGTATGACGTGTTCAACATAGAACGTATGACATGTTCAATATAGAACGTATGACATGTTCAACATGACATGTTCAACATAGAATGGAGGACATGTTCAATATAGAATGTATGACATGTTCAATATAGACTGGATGACATGTTCAATATAGAATGGATGACATGTTCAATATAGAATGGATGACATGTTCAATATAGAATGGATGACATGTTCAATATAGAATGGATGACATGTTCAACATGATATGTTCAATATAGAATGGATGACATGTTCAATATAGAACGTATGCCATGTTCAATATAGAATGGATGACGTGTTCAATATAGAACGTATGACGTGTTCAATATAGAACGTATGACGTGTTCAATATAGAACGTATGACATGTTCAATATAGAACGTATGACATGTTCAATATAGAACGGATGACATGTTCAATATAGAATGGATGACATGTTCAACATGACATGTTCAACATAGAATGGATGACATGTTCAATATGACGTGTTCAATATAGAACGTATGACATGTTCAATATAGAACGTATGACATGTTCAATATAGAACGAATGACATGTTCAATATAGAATGGATGACATGTTCAACATGACATGTTCAACATAGAATGGATGACATGTTCAATATGACGTGTTCAATATAGAACGTATGACATGTTCAATATAGAACGGATGACGTGTTCAATATAGAACGGATGACGTGTTCAATATAGAACGGATGACGTGTTCAATATAGAACGGATGACGTGTTCAATATAGAATGTATAACATGTACAATACAGAATAGAATGCAGAATAGAATATAGAACGGATGACATGTTCAATGTATAACATGTTCAATATAGAATGTATGACATGTTCAATATGACGTGTTCAATATAGAACGGATGACATGTTCAATATGATGTGTTCAATATAGAACGGATGACATGTTCAACATAGAATGTATAACATGTACAATACAGAATAGAATGCAGAATAGAATATAGAATGTATGACATGTTCAATGTATAACATGTTCAATATAGAATGTATGACATGTACAATATAGTATTTATAGAAACAAGATAATCTGGCTCTCAGATTTTGTCGTACTTGTTGTGTTTTCTGTGTTCAGGCTATCCAGTGTGTTGGTTCTTGTCTATGGGAGGATGATTTTGCAGTAGAGACGTGAGGTTTTGTCTAAGGGGCTCATTCTCCCATTAAGACCCTCTAGGGAGACTAAGGAACATTAAGATACATACTAGAGCCATTACAACAACACGCTCCCGGCCAGCGGCCCCCTCCCCGCTCTCCTGACCCCCCCAGCAGCCCCCTCCCTAGTCTCCTAGATTGCCATTGTGCAGCTCCCTGGGAATGAGAGTTTGCACAATTTCTTAGGACGTGAACTTTTCCCCAATTTATTTGAATAGGAGTGAGTTAATGGTTGATTGCTCCCATGGGCTTTAAGCAGAGCCTCCTCCAAGGAGAAGGAAAGAGCTACAGCCTTACTACACACACACTATGTCAAGGTCTCCTCCGCTCCCGCTGCGGAGGCAGGGGGATGTTCCTCGAGGTAGAAAGGAAAACACACACACAGGAAAAGACGGAAGTGTGCTAAACAGATAAAACATGTGTACATCGTGTTACAGTAACATCCCTCCACCGGTCTCACTAGAAAGGTGAAGTTTTGACCTGAGTCTTTTGGGGTTTCTGTCTCCTAAAGGCTTTATTTTAGTCATATAGTCCTCTCCAGGCCTGGGGTAAAGGCCACAGCCTCCTCAGGTCTAACCATTACCTTAACCCTAACCCTTAACTTTAACCATATCTCTAACCCCAACCCTCTTAAAAGGTTTTATTTTTTGTTCTATATTCCTCTCCAGGACTGGAGTGAAGGCCACAGCCTCCTCTGTGTGGGTACTCTGCAAGACTAACCCTAATACCGGTACCCGCAGTATACAGCCTCGCTATTGTTATTTTACTGTTGCTCTTTTAATTATTTGTTACTTTTATTTCTTATTCTTATTTTATTTGTTTTATTTTTTAAACTGCATTGCTGGTTAGGGCTTGTAAATAAGTATTTCACTGTTGTATTCGGCGCATGTGACAAATATAATTTGATTTGATAAAGCCAAATATATCTTAATATAATATTATAATCTTAACCCCGTTAGCTGCTGCTAGCCGCCGCTAGCCGCCGCTAACTAACCCCTCTAGCCACCGATAGCCGCTGCTAGCCGCTGCTGCTACTAACTCTAACCCCTCTAGCCGCTGCTGCTACTAACTCTAACCCCTCTAGCCGCTGCTGCTACTAACTAACCCCTCTAGCTGCTGCTGCTACTAACTCTAACCCCACTAGCTGCTGCTGCTGCTACTACTACTACTAACTCTAACCCCGCTAGCTGCCGCTGCTGCTACTACTAACTCTAACCCCGCTAGCTGCCGCTGCTAATAACTCTAACCCCGCTAGCTGCTGCTGCTACTACTACTAACTCTAACCCCTCTAGCTGCTACTACTACTACTAACTCTAACCCCTCTAGCTGCTACTACTACTAACTCTAACCCCTCTAGCTGCTGCTGCTGCTACTAACTCTAACCCCTCTAGCTGCTGCTGCTACTAACTCTAACCCCTCTAGCTGCTGCTGCTACTAACTCTAACCCCTCTAGCTGCTGCTGCTACTAACTCTAACCCCTCTAGCTGCTGCTGCTGCTACTACTAACTCTAACCCCGCTAGCTGCCGCTGCTACTACTACTACTAACTCTAACCCCGCTAGCTGCCGCTGCTACTACTACTACTAACTCTAACTCCGCTAGCTGCCGCTGCTACTACTACTACTAACTCTAACTCCGCTAGCTGCCGCTGCTACTACTACTACTACTACTACTACTAACTCTAACCCCTCTAGCTGCCGCTGCTGCTACTACTAACTCTAACCCCGCTAGCTGCCGCTGCTACTACTACTACTACTAACTCTAACCCCGCTAGCTGCCGCTGCTACTACTACTACTAACTCTAACCCCGCTAGCTGCCGCTGCTACTGCTACTAACTCTAACCCCGCTAGCTGCCGCTGCTACTACTACTACTAACTCTAACCCCGCTAGCTGCCGCTGCTACTACTACTACTAACTCTAACCCCGCTAGCTGCCGCTGCTGCTACTACTACTACTAACTCTAACCCCGCTAGCTGCCGCTGCTACTACTACTACTACTAACTCTAACCCCTGTAGCTGCCGCTGCTGCTACAACTAACTCTAACCCCGCTAGCTGCCGCTGCTACTACGACTACTACTACTAACTCTAACCCCGCTAGCTGCCGCTGCTACTACTACTACTAACTCTAACCCCGCTAGCTGCCGCTGCTGCTGCTACTAACTCTAACCCCGCTAGCTGCCACTGCTACTAACTCTAAACCCGGATAGCTGCCGCTGCTGCTGCTACTACTAACTCTAACCCCGCTAGCTGCCGCTGCTACTACTACTACTACTAACTCTACCCCGCTAGCTGCCGCTGCTACTACTATTAACTCTAACCCCGCTAGCTGCCGCTGCTACTACTACCTCTAACCCCGCTAGCTGCCGCTGCTGCTGCTGCTACTAACTCTAACCCCGCTAGCTACCGCTGCTGCTACTACTACTAACTCTAACCCCGCTAGCTGCCATTGCTACTACTACCTCTAACCCCGCTAGCTGCCGCTGCTGCTGCTGCTACTAACTCTAACCCCGCTAGCTGCCGCTGCTGCTGCTACTACTAACTCTAACCCCGCTAGCTGCCGCTGCTGCTGCTACTAACTCCAACCCCGCTAGCTGCCGCTGCTGCTGCTACTAACTCCAACCCCGCTAGCTGCCGCTGCTAATAACTCCAACCCCGCTAGCTGCCGCTGCTAATAACTCCAACCCCGCTAGCTGCCGCTGCTAATAACTCCAACCCCGCTAGCTGCCGCTGCTAATAACTCCAACCCCGCTAGCTGCCGCTGCTAATAACTCCAACCCGCTAGCTGCCGCTGCTAATAACTCCAACCCCGCTAGCTGCCGCTGCTAATAACTCCAACCCCGCTAGCTGCCGCTGCTAATAACTCCAACCCCGCTAGCTGCCGCTGCTAATAACTCCAACCCCGCTAGCTGCTGCTGCTAATAACTCCAACCCCGCTAGCTGCTGCTGCTGCAGCTAATAACTAACTCTGTCCGGACCTCTGGCAGTCTCTATGGGGGTACCACAGGGTTCAATTCTTGGGCCTACTCTTTTCTCTGTATATATCAACGATGTCGCTCTTGCTACGGGTGATTCCCTGATCCACCTCTACGCAGACGACACCATTCTGTATACATCTGGCCCTTCTTTGGACACTGTTAACTAACCCCCAAACGAGCTTGAACGCAATACAACACTCATTCCGTGGCCTCCAACTGCTCTTAAACGCTAGTAAAACCAAATGCATGCTTTTGGCATGCGGGCAGCGATCAATCGATCGCTGCCCGCACCCGCCTGCCCGGCTAGCATCACTACTCTGGACGGTTCTGACTTAGAATATGTGGACAACTACAAATACCTAGGTGTCTGGCTAGACTGTAAACTCTCATATTAAACATCTCCAATCCAAAATTAAATCTAGAATTTTGCTACAAAGCCTCCTTCACTCACGCCGTCAAACATACCCTCATAAAACTGACTATCCTACCGATCCTCGACTAACTCTAACCCTGCTAGCTGCCGCTGCTACTACTACTACTAACTCTAACCCCGCTAGCTGCCGCTGCTGCTACTACTAACCCTAACCCCGCAAGCTGCTGCTAACCCTAACCCCGCAAGCTGCTGCTAACCCTAGGGGTACTTGTATGAGGTGACTACCTCAAGATAAAAGGAACACCTATGTGAGAATGCTATTCATTGACTACAGCTCAGCATTCAACACCATAGTGCCCTCAAAGCTCATCACTAAGCTAAGGACCCTGGGACTAAACACCTCCCTCTGCAACTGGATCTTGGACTTCCTGATGGGCCTCTCCAAGGTGGTAAGGGTAGGTAACAACACATCCGCTGCGCTGATCCTCAACACGGGGGCCCCTCAGGGGTGCGTGCTCAGTCCCCTCCAGTACTCCCTGTTAACTCATGACTGCACGGCTAGGCATGACTCCAACACCATCATTAAGTTTGCTGATGACAGCAGTGGTAGGCCTCATCACTAACAACGATGAGACAGCCTACAGGGAGGTCAGAGACCTGACTGTGTGGTGCAAGGACAACAACCTCTCCCTCAACATGATCAAGACAAAGGAGATGATTGTGGGCTACAGGAAAAGGAGGACCGAGCACGCCCCAATTCTCATCGATGGGGCTGTAGCGGAGCAGGTTGCGATCTTCAAGTTCCTTGGCGTCCACATCACCAACAAACTATTATGGTCCAAACACACCAAGACAGTCGTGAAGAGGGCACGACAACACCTTTTCCCTCAGGAGATTGAAAAGATTTGTCATGGGTCCCCAGATCCTCAAAAAGTTCTACAGCTGCGCCATCGAGAGCATCCTGACCGGTTGCATCACTGCCTGGTATGGCAACTGCTCGGCATCTGACCAGAAGGCGCTACAGAGGGTAGTGCGTATGGCCCAGTATATCACTGAGGCCAAGCTACCTGCCATCCCGGACCTACATACTAGGCGGTGTCAGACGAAAGCCCAAAAATTTGTCAAAGACTCCAGTCACCCAAGTCATAGACTGTTCTCTCTGCTACCGCACAGCAAGCGGTACTAGAGCGCCAAGTCTAGGACCAAAAGGCTCCTTAACAGCTTCTACCCCCAAGCTACAATTAATCAAATGGCTACCCAGACTATTTGCATTGACACCCCTCCATTTGTTTTTACACTGCTACTACTCGCTGTTTATTATTTATGCATAGTCACGTCACCCCTACCTATATGTACAGATTACCTCGACTAATCTGTACCCCTGCACATTGACTCGGTACCGGTACCCCCTGTATATGGCCTCGTTATTCCCATGGGGGACCAGTACGGGAAGAAAAAAAATGTATGAAATGTATGCATCCACTACTGTAAGTCGCTCTGGATAAGAGCGTCTGCTAAATGACAAAAATTTAAAATGTTATTGACTCGGTACCGGTACCCCCTGTATATAGCCTCGTTATTTACTCGGTACCGGTACCCCCTGTATATAGCCTCGTTATTTACTCGGTACCGGTACCCCCTGTATATAGCCTCGTTATTGACTCGGTACCGGTATCCCCTGTATATAGCCTCCACATTGACTCTGTACCGGTACCCCCTGTATATAGCCTCCACATTGACTCGGTACCGGTATCCCCAGTATATAGCCTCCACATTGACTCTGTACCGGTACCCCCTGTATATAGCCTCCACATTGACTCTGTACCGGTATCCCCAGTATATAGCCTCCACATTGACTCTGTACCGGTACCCCCTGTATATAGCCTCCACATTGACTCTGTACCAGTACCCCCCTGTATATAGCCTCCACATTGACTCTGTACCGGTACCCCCTGTATATAGCCTCCACATTGACTCTGTACCGTAATACCCTGTATATAGCCTCCACATTGACTCTGTACCGGTACCCCCTGTATATAGCCTCCACATTGACTCTGTACCGTAATACCCTGTATATAGCCTCCACATTCTGTTCCTTTTTTACTTTAGTTTATTTGGTAAATATTTTCTTAACTCTTCTTGAACTGCACTGTTGGTTAAGGGCTTGTAAGTAAGCATTTCACTGTAAGGGCTACACCGGTTGTATTCAGCATTTCGCTGTAAGGTCTACACCTGTTGTATTCGGTGCATGTGACCAATACAGTTTGATTTGATATGATTATGTAATCCACATTATATGTACTCTGTTTCCTCCCCTGGTGTGTGATCACACACTCATGGGCTGCATCTTCCTTCTCAGTGTAAGCTTCCAGATGAATAATAACAATAATAATAATAATAATAATAATATCACCATCCTACGTTACATTATTGGTCTTACGTTACTGGAATGATGTATTCCGTACTGCCTTATTTGCATATTAAGTGCCACATTTTTATAATATTGCAATTTAATTTCATGACCTGTTCTACATCAACACTGAAAATGTCATAACAATATGACCACTGTATCTTGATATTGGACAAAACGTGTTGATATTAAGAATCCAGACAGGTGATTTGGTGCAATTGCCTACGGAATAATAGTGACCAGTCCAAGACCTTTTCCGATCACTTGAAAATAAGATCTCAGCAATGCTAAGTCCTACCCTCATGAAATAAAGTGTTTTGTGTTAATGAGAAGGTTCTCTATAACATGGAATACAAAGTATAACACCAGAACCAAAGCTGAATTGTGTCACCTAACACCCTAGTTATAAAGTCAGAGGGGAAGTAATGCTGTTGCAGTGCAACAGGACTGTCTTTTTACTGAGGCTGAATCCTATTATATTCCGTTCAGCTGGTTTAGGTAACAATATTTGTTAGGAATCTTCTTGTTCATTCACTACCAATGAGTTCTGCTCTAACACATTGGAAATCAAAATAGCACAAGAAATCCCTAGAAAATATAGTTTTTTAATCACTGGCTAATCACTATAAATCATTACAAAATCACTGGAAATTAATAAACGATTATAATAATAAGGAATCACTGGACATCAGTGGAAATCAATGGAAATGACAGGAAAATCCTTGTGTTGGTCAGAGCCTGACCACAGCATTAGAAACACCATCTGTGTGGGGAATGAGTTTGTGTAAATTGCAAATGTTTGTACAATCAGAACGCATCAGTTTCTGATAAAGAATATATATATTTTAATGTTTTTTTTCTTTATTAATTAAAAAAAAAGTTTATAAATGATGCTTTATTGCTAAGCGGAGGTAGTACTCTGTAGATGTATTGTATAGGTAGTACTATGTAAAGGTATTTGAGGTATTATATAGGTAGTACTTTGTAGATGTATTTGAGGTATTGTATAGGCATTTCTATTTGGCTCCTGAGTGGCACAGCGGTCTAAGGCACTGCATCTCAGTGCTAGAGGCGTCACTACAGACCCTGGTTCGATTCCAGGATATATCAAACTGGCTGTGATTGGGAGTCCCATAGGGCGGCGCACAATTGGCCCAGCGTCGTCCGGGTTAGGGTTTGGCCGGGGTAGGCCGTCATTGTAAATAAGCATTTGTTCTTAACTGACTTGCCTAGTTAAATATAAAAGAAATAGGTAGTACTATGTAGATGTATAGGTAGTACTATTTGCATTGACCCCCCCTTTGTTTTTACACTGCTGCTACTCGCTGTTTATTACCCATGCATAGTCACTTTACAAATTACCTTGACTAACCTGTACCCCCACACATTGACTCTGTACCGGCACCCCCTGTATATAATCTCTTTATTATGTAATTTTCTTGTGTTACATTTGGATTTTTTGGAGAAGAAAAATTGACTTTAGTTTATTTAGAAAATATTTACTTAACCAACAATGCAGTTAAAGAAATAGAGTTCAGGGCTTTTAAGTAACTATTTCACAGTAAGTTCTGCACCTGTTGTAATCGGCGCCTGTGACTAACACAATTTGATTTGATGTATTGGAGGCCAGCTTAGGCCCAATATAAAGGCATAATATAAACACAGCTTTGTCTCTGTAGACGCTCCTTCCATTTATGACAACAGAGCAAAGTCCAACATACGCACACATTGCTCTTTAGGAATGATATAACCCATTATGAAACTCTGAAGTAAAGTATCCCTCTTTTTAATTCAGTCCTTGTTGCTCTAGTATCCACACATCACTCCACACATCCACACATCACTCCACACATCCACACATCACTCCACACATCACTCCACACATCACTCCACACATCCACACATCACTCCACACATCACTCCACACATCACTCCACACATCACTCCACACATCACTCCACACATCCACACATCACTCCACACATCCACACATCACTCCACACATCACTCCACACATCACTCCACACATCACTCCACACATCACTCCACACATCACTCCACACATCCACACATCACTCCACACATCCACACATCCACACATCACTCCACACATCCACACATCACTCCACATCACAGTCTTCCCTGTGGCTCAGTTGGTAGAGAATGGTGTTTGCAACACCAGCATGGTGTGTGCAACGCCAGGGTTGTGGGTTCGATTCCCACGGGGGGCCAGTACAACAAAGAAAATGTATGAAATGAAATGTATGCATTCACTACTGTAAGGCGCTCTGGATAAGAGCGTCTGCTAAATGACTGAAATGTAAATCACTGTTATATCAGGTTATAAAGAGTTATACTGTAGATACAGACTTGATGGTTCCTGCTAGATTTACCTTATAGAAGATTATACCGTAGCCCATGGAACAATAAATGATAAACATGAGACTATAATGAGGAATAATTGGTGTAGGCATACTACCCTATACTTATACTGTAGTGTAGTGAAAACCAGTCTGGAAAAAGTACCCAATTGTCATACTTTAATAAAAGTAAAGATACCTTAATAGAAAATGACTCAAGTAGAGGTGAAAGTCACCCAGTAAAATACTACTTGAGTAAAAGTATTTGGTTTTAAATATACTTAAGTATCAAAAGCAAATGGAATTGCTAAAATATACTTAAGTATCAAAAGTAAAAGTATACAGTACTTAATTTCACATTCCTTATATTAAGCAAACCAGACGGCACAAGTTTCTTGTTGTTTTAATTTACAGATAGCCAGGGTCACACTCCAACACTCAAACATTTACAAACAAAGCATTTGTGTATAGTAAGTCCGCCAGATCAGAGGCAGTATGGACCAGGGATGTTCTCTTGATAAGTGTGAATTGTACCATTTTCCTGTACTGTCAAGAATTCGAAATGCAAGGAATACTTTTGGGTGGCAGGGAAAATGAATGGAGTAAAAAGTACATTATTTTCTTCAGGAATGTAGCGGAGTAAAAGTTGTCAAAAATATAAATAGTAAAGTACAGATACTTTAAATTACTACGTAAGTAGTTTTTTTAGGTAATTTTTTCTTAAATACTTTACACCACTGGGGAAAACTATGTGTTCTCGGTCTTTGTGAAGGGAAATATTGTGAAACTGAACCTGAAGTATCCTATCACTTTCAGCGGACACAGACTAGTCCTCGCTTCTCCAAAATACTGTTCATGTCACAACGATTTTTCAAAAATAGCTTTACAAATGTTTTATAAGTTATTCAGTCATATCCTTAAATAAATGGTTTATTTTAAGTCATTGCATGAGGAAATATTATGCTGACCTGTGTCATGACTAACAATGTTGGCCTCAGATGATGCTATGACCTTGTAACATAGAAAGTAAATACAGAATTATACAGCCTATTTTGATCAAGAATACACATTTCTACATAAGTGGAGCCTAATTTAAAGTATTCAAGTATTTTTATAGTAACCTATCTATTGTAGTCAACAGGTGGCAGGTGATTTGCTTCAGTAATAAGTCAATTTATATTTGAAATAAAGTTTGGTTTTCTAAATATGACTATATTTTAAAATATTTTTATTCAAAATAAATATAAAGTAAATATCTGTAGGTACCTACAGCCTAAATTAAAACACTGCAGCAATAACTTACTGAATGATTTGACTGATGAAAGTTTGCCTACGACAAAATAGGATCATTGTGTGGATATCGGGCGGGTGTGTGGTGGGCGGGTTGAATAAAGATAAAACCAATAGGCTTACCTTAAAAAAAATCCAGAAATGTATCATTATTGTGCAATTTATATCTATGGGCTACATTGAGGTTTTTCTTTCATTATTTTAGGCTCTATCATTAGTGTATAAGCCTAAGCTTTAGGGCCTAACTGTATACGGGGCAAATAGCCTACACGCCAAATGCTTAATGGAATGGGGCAGAAAACGTTAAAGTTGATTCACAGAGGAAAAAAGGACAATATCAGAGTTTAATTCAATAGAAGGAAAAAATGACAAGGTTGGAGTTTAATTCATTAAGAGAAAAGCTGTGTAATGGAGAGTTGAAAATAAAGAGAAGGGAGGCCCATAAAAGTAATGTTTGGGAAAGATTTGATGAAGTGGTAAAAGAAGATGAAAGCAGTGCTGGGCTGTGTTGTGATGATTGTGAGGCGCTATACAAATTCCGCAGTCACAAGACAGGACTTCAAATAGGCTTATGACATGTCAAGGGAACTGCAGCCTACTGCTCAGATGGGTTTAAATGGAAACGGACATCTGGACACTGACTGTAGGTCTATAACCTCTCACAAAGCCTTAATATTAACTCATGCAGAATTAAGCATTTCTTGCAGTAAAATTCCACACCAACTGTAGGCTAAGTGTTGACCCGGGAACATGAGGGAGGAAATAAGATGTATTTCTTTCAGCATCTTGAGAGAATGCGAATGCACCTCTACAGATACCTTCTATGGTGCCATCTTTATCAGCATCATAAAAGCTGATAGTATGTCAGCACATAAAATATGCATCCAAGCCAAACGGAAATCTTATCAGAAACATGTTGGGTCATTTTCACAGCTTTCCATTTCCTTACAACTGGTCAAACTGATGTAATTTGGAAATGTTGCACATCACTTTTTTTTGTCAGTTATTGCATTCTCTCTCTGGTCCCCGAAAGAAGCAAAGATGACAGAACTTTACTGACCTCAACTATATAGAAACATTCATTCTATCGATTTATGACATTCTGGTGATCAAGAGTGTATTTAGTCTACTTGGGCAACATATGACAGAAGAGAAGCTGAATATATGTAATTCTAAACAAGTTGACTAACAAATAGTCTACCAAACGTCGGAAATTATAAGTAGAAACATATGCAAATCAGGCAACAACAAAAAATCCTGCGCCCCATGTAGCCTAGATGCATTTTCTTTATAATTCTTCAGATTGTCACTTTTTCACATGTAGTTGGGTGGTTGCTGATGGATAATTAGTAGTTGCGGGCGGCAGTAGGTGAACGAACAGCTGACCAGCGCACCACAAGTTGCTGCCCAGCGCTGCTGCCACGCAGGACTGAGATTTACCCGCTAATTCAGTGCAATACTATCAGTCTATAATTTAAAACTAAAACTGAACAAGTTGCCTAGCTATTCCTGATTATAAAGTGTTATGACGACAAATGATTGTAAAAAAATATATATATATTGCAAATCTTCTAATGTGTGAGCCCTTGAAATTATCAGCACATGCTGCAAATTTGGAAAAAATTTGGGAATTAATTTGTTGAATTGAATAAAAACGTACCTGTACCACAGCGAGGACGTTGCTTGTTAAAATTGATACACATCATGTGCATGTCCTATACACTTGTATTAATTTCCCCAATAATAGGCATACACTGTAATGTTTAAATGAAAGTAGGCCTACGCTTGCCAATGTGTTGACAGGCAGCGTAATTGATCCCCCTCCTCTCCGTGGGTTAAATACCATGCTGCTCATCGCAGGAAGAAATATAAAATCGACTGACCTGAATAAGATCTCAAATAATGTGCGATGCCGTCTCCTTCTATAGCAGCTGCTGCCTGTTTGTCCTTCTATAGTTGCTGCTGCCTGTTTGTCCTTCTATAGCAGCTGCTGCCTGTTTGTCTCTTGTTTGTTCTCTCGCCGCGCAGCGGGACCCGCTCTGGAGCCTCTCGATGTCTTTATTTGTCTCTGCAGGCAGTCAATCAGCAACGACAGGACCGGGCTATACTGCTTGGTGGGCAGGATGATAACGTAGTATTGCAGCAGTAACAGGGATAATGACAGTAGTCATGTTCTACCAACTCGTGTTGTAGACATATATCGCTTTGTTTCCCCTCCCTCTCTGGAACACCTACTGGGATCACATGGAACAACGCGGAAGGAAGAGTAATTCTGGCTTCAGTCCTGTTGATGGTTATTACTGAACAATTATCCTACAGCTTTTAACACGCACTTCTGAGTGCAGAAAATGACTTGATTGCACATCATGATTAGAGTGAGGAATTATCATGAAGTGATCACTGATGGTTTGTGATAAATTAATTAAAAGTGAGAATTAAAGTCAAAATAGTTACAGTATTTGGGGAACATGCACAAACTGTTATGGCTACACTATTAGTCTATACTGTGTAGATTTTAGTCATTTTAGCAGACGCTCTTATCCAGAGCGACTTACAGTAGTGAATGGATACATTTCATACAATATCACTTTTTTTTTCCTGTGCTGGCCCCCCGTGGGAATCGAACCCACAACCCTGGTGTTGCAAACACCATGCTCTACCAACTGAGCTACAGGGAAGGCTAGATGTTGCATGTACCACAGTAAATCAATTAGAGAAATATACCACAATAAATCAGTTAGAGAGAAATCTACCACAATAAATCAGTTAGAGAGAAATCTACCACAGTAAATCAGTTAGAGAAATCTACCACAATAAATAAGTTAGAGAGAAATATACCACAGTAAATCAGTTAGAGAAATATACCACAGTAAATCAGTTAGAGAAATATACCACAGTAAATCAGTTAGAGAAATATACCACAGTAAATCAGTTAGAGAAATCTACCACAATAAATCAGTTTGAGAAATATACCACAGTAAATCAGTTAGAGAAATATACCACAGTAAATCAGTTAGAGAAATCTACCACAGTAAATCAGTTAGAGAGAAATCTACCACAGTAAATCAGTTAGAGAAATCTACCACAATAAATCAGTTAGAGAAATATACCACAGTAAATCAGTTAGAGAAATCTACCACAGTAAATCAGTTAGAGAGAAATCTACCACAGTAAATCAGTTAGAGAAATCTACCACAATAAATCAGTTAGAGAAATATACCACAGTAAATCAGTTAGAGAAATCTACCACAGTAAATCAGTTAGAGAGAAATCTACCACAGTAAATCAGTTAGAGAAATCTACCACAATAAATCAGTTAGAGAAATATACCACAGTTAATCAGTTAGAGAAATCTATCACAGTAAATCAGTTAGAGAAATCTACCACAGTAAATCAGTTAGAGAAGTCTACCACAATAAATCAGATAGAGAAATCTACCACAATAAATCAGTTAGAGAGAAATCTACCACAATAAATCAGTTAGAGAAATCTACCACAGTTAGAGAACTCTCATCCAAGATGGCGTAGCAGTCAGATGTCTTTGTCCTCGTCTAGTCCCGTGTCCCGTGTATATATCTTTTATATCTTTTTTCTTCGCATATTTTTTAAAACATTTTTCCTAAACCTTAACTTCAATATACTCTCCTGCAACCCACCTCACCCAATGTGGTACGGATCTGCTATTTTCTAAAGTATTTTTCTTTACTTTCGAACCGGAATCTCCTACAGAAGCCAGTCAGCTAACTAGCTAACCTCTAGCTCGGAAACGCGATTCAAACCAGAGCATACCAGACTTATTTTCTCTCCATATCCCCAGATTCCTACCGCAAGCTCTGAACCTTTTCACCTGGATCATCGCAGCTAGCTAGCTGCAATCCGAGTTGCTACTCCTGGCTAATGTCTCTGTCCCGAAGCAAGCACCAATTAGCCTGGAGCTAGCCCATGCTAGGCCCATCTTCCGGTTAGCTGAAGAGGTCCATCAGCCACTCCTTGGGCTACAATACCTATTTTGGACCCCTTTTACTACACGAAGCCCTGCTAATCCATCACGACTGGACTACCGACGTAACCTGCCCGAGGGTTCTTTTTTGCAACAGGCCCCTCCGTCGCGACGTCCCCTGAATGATCTGCTAGCCGCGGCCCGCTAGCTGTCTAGAGCATATCGGACTGTTAGCTGAATAGGTCCATCGGCCAATTTCTTGGGCCACTATACCTATTTTGCCAATTGGACTGGGCACCTTTACTACACGGAACCCTACTAATCCATCATGGCTGGTCTGCAGACGGAACCGCACGAGGAGGCTCTGCACGAGGAGGCTCTGCACGAGGAGGCTCTGCACGAGGAGGCTCTGCACGAGGAGGCTTCAACAGACTTCTTCCGTCACGACGTATCTCTATGGCCCTTCTGCTAGATTGCTAGTCCTGGCCCGCTAGCTGTCTGAATCGCCGTGTCTCCAGCCAGCTTAACTACTCACTGGACCCCTACGATCACTTGGTAACGCATGCCTCCCCCTAATGTCAATATGCCTTATCCATTGCTGTTCTGGTTAGTGATTATTGTCTTATTTCACTGTAGAAATCTAGCCCTGCCTGAGCTAACCCTTCAGTTCCACTTCCCACACATGCGGTGACATCACCTGGTTTAAATGATGTTTCTAGAGACAATATCTATCTCCTCGTCATTCTATGCGTAGGTTTACCTCCACTGTATTCACATCCTACCATACATTTGTCTGTACATTATGCCTTGAATCTATTCTATCGCACCCAGAAACCTGCTCCTTTTACTCCCTGTTCCGAACGTACTAGATGACCAGTTCTTGTAGCCTTTAGCCGTACCCTTATCCTATGTAGAGGTTAATCCAGGCCCAGCAGTGCCTAGCTCCACTCTCATTCCCCAGGTGCTCTCATTTGTTGGCTTCTGTAACGATAAAAGCCTTGGTTTCATGCATGTTAACATTAGAAGCCTCCTCCCCAAGTTAGTTTTATTCACTGCCTTAGCACACTCTGCCAACCCAGATGTCCTAGCCGTGTCTGAATCCTGGCTTAGGAAGACCACCAAAAACCCTGAAATTTCCATCCCTAACTATAACATTTTCCGACAAGATAGAACTGCCAAAGGGGGCGGAGAGGCATTCTTCTGCAGAGATCGCCTACGCAGTTCTCAAATCAAATCAAAGTTTATTTATCACGTGCTCCGAATACAACAGGTGTAGACCTTACAGTGAAATGCTTACTTACAGGCTCTAACCAATCGTGCAAAAAAAAGGTGTGTGTGTGTGTGTGTGTGTGTGTGTGTGTGTGTGTGTGTGTGGGTAAGTAAATAAATAAAACAACAGTAAAAATACATTTGAAAATAAGAGTAGCATGGCTATATACAGACACTGGTTAGTCAGGCTTATTGAGTTAGTATGTACAAGTAGGTATGGTTAAAGTGACTATGCATATATGATGAACAGAGAGTAGCAGTAGCGTAAAAAGAGGGGTTAGGGAGGTCTGTGCCCAAACAATTCGAGCTTCTACTTCTAAAAATCCACCTTTCCAGAAACAAGTCTCTCACCGTTGCCACTTGCTATAGACCACCCTCTGACCCCAGCTGTGCCCTGGACACCATATGTGAATTGATTGCCCCCCATCTATCTTCAGAGCTCGTGCTGCTAGGTGACCTAAACTGGGACATGCTTAACACCCCGGCCATCCTACAATCTAATCTTGATGCCCTCAATCTCACACAAATTATCAATGAACCTACCAGGTACAACCCCAAATCTGTAAACACGGGCACCCTCATAGATATCATCCTAACCAACTTGCCCTCCAAACACCTCTGCTGTCTTCAACCAAGACCTCAGCGATCACTGCCTCATTGCCTGCATCCGTAATGGGTCTGTGGTCAAACGACCACCCCTCATCACTGTCAAACGCTTCCTAAAACACTTCAGCGAGCAGGCCTTTCTAATCGACCTGGCCCGGGTATCCTGGAAGGATATTGACCTCATCCCGTCAGTAGAGGATGCCTGGTTATTCTTTAAAAGTGCCTTCTTCACCATCTTGTCACGGCTCCTCCTCTGCAGTGCAGGGGCGGTTCCCCCTGCAGGCAGAGGAGGGTCGTTAGTGATTGGAGCCACCTGGGCTCAGGGTATTTAACAAACTGCTCCACTAACCTCTCTGTCTCCTTGCTTCGCTTGCTCTCTCTCTCCCTGCTCCTCCAGGTATGATCCTGTTTCGTTTGTTCCTTTGTTGGTTTGTTTAGTTTCCACTCAGTCATGTTCACACACACATATTCACGCATCCATGCACCCTACATACACCTTACACTATGACATGTCCACACCTCATTCCTTTTTCTTTGTTTAGAATTAATAGTTTTGTTTTATAATAAATAACTTTTTGAATTGGCCTATACCGGTTGTTGATGTCCTCTCATTTTTGCCACAGGCTATGAGCCGGCCTGTGACAGCATGCCCCATTCAAAACAATTAGAACCAGGAACAGATGGCTCACTCCAGACCTGACTGCCCTTGACCAGTACAAAAACATCTTGTGGCATACTGCATTAGCATCAAATATCCGCTGTGATATGCAACTTTCAGGGAAGTTAGGAACCAATATACACAAGCAGTTAGGAAAGCTAAGGCTAACTTTTTCAAACAGAAATTTGCATCCTGTAGCACAAACTCTAAAAAGTTCTTGGACACTGTAAAGTCCATGGAGAATAAGAGCACCTCCTCCCAGCTGCCCACTGCACTGAGGCTATGAAACACTGTCATCACCGATAAATCCACAATAATTGAGAATTTCAATAAGCATTTTTCTACGGCTGGCCATGCTTTCCACCTGGCTACCCCTACCCCGGTCAACTGCCCTGCACCACCCACAGCAACTTGCCCAAGCCTCCCCCATTTCTCCTTCACCCAAATTCAGATAGCTGATGTTCTGAAAGAGCTGCAAAATCTGGACCCCTACAAATCACCTGGACCCTCTCTTTCTAAAATTATCCGACGCAATTCTTGCAACCCCTATTACTAGCCTGTTCAACCTCTCTTTCGTATCGTCTGAGATCCCTAAAGATTGGAAAGCTGCCGCAGTCATCCCCCTCTTCAAAGGGGAGACACTCTAGACCCTAACTGCAACAGACCTATATCTATCCTACCCTGCCTTTCTAAGGTCTTCGAAGGCCAAATTAACAAATAGATCACAGACCATTTCGAATCCCACCGTACCTTCTCCGCTATGCAATCTGTCTTCCGAGCTGGTCATGGGTGCACCTCAGCCACGTTCAAGGTCCTAAACGATATCATAACTGCCATCAATAAGAGACAACACTGTGCAGCCATATTCATCGACCTTGCCAAGGCTTTCGACTCTGTCAATCACCACATTCTTATCGGCAGACTCAACAGCCTTGGTTTCTCAAATGACTGCCTCGTCTGGTTCACCAACTACTTCTCTGATAGAGTTCAGTGTTTCAAATCGGAGGGCCTGTTGTCCGGACCTCTGGCATTCTCTATGAGGGTGCCACAGGGTTCAATTCTCGGGCCGACTCTCTTCTCTGTATACATCAGTGATGTCGCTCTTGCTGCTGGTGAGTCTCTGATCCACCTCTACGCAGACGACACTATTCTGTACAGTATACTTCTGGCCCTTCTTTGGACACTGTGCTAACTAACCTCCAGACAAGCTTCAATGCCATACAACTCTCCTCCCGTGGCCTCCAACTGTTCTTAAATGCAAGTAAAACTAAATGCATGCTTTTCAATCGATCGCTGCCCGCACCTGCCCGCCCGTCCAGCATCACTACTCTGGACGGTTCTGACCAAGAATATGTGGACAACTACAAATACCTAGGTGTCTGGTTAGACTGTAAACTCTCCTTCCAGACCCACATTAAGCATCTCCAATCCAAAATTAAATCTAGAATCGGCTTCCTATTTCGTAACAAAGCATCCTTCGTGCTCCCAAACAAACCCTCGTAAAACTGACTATCCTACCGATCCTCGACTCCAGCGATGTAATTTACAAAATGGCCTCCAACACTCTACTCAACAAATTTAATGCAGTCTATCACAGTGCCATCCGTTTTGGCACCAAAGCCCCATACACTACCCACCACTGCGATCTATATGCTCTCGTTTGCTGGCCCTCGCTTCATACTCTTCGCCAAACCCACTGGCTCCAGGTCATCTACAAGTCTTTGCTAGGTAAAGCCCCGCCTTATCTCAGTTCACTGGTCACCATAGCAGCACCCACCCGTAGCACGCACCCCAGCAGGTATATTTCACTGGTCATCCCCAAAGCCAATTTCTCCTTTGGTCGCCTTTTCTTCCAGTTCTCTGCTGCCAATGACTGGAACGAACTGCATTAATGATTTATTGTTTTAGATTTCTCTCTAACTGATTTATTGTGGTAGATTTCTCTATCTGATTAACTGTGGTAGATTTCTCTCTAACTGATTTATTGTGGTAGATTTCTCTCTAACTGATTTATTGTGGTAGATTTCTCTCTAACTGATTTACTGTCGTAGATTTCTCTCTAACTGATTTATTGTGGTAGATTTTTCTCTAACTGATTTACTGTGGTATATTTCTCTAACTGATTTTCTGTGGTAGATTTCTCTAACTGATTTATTGTGGTAGATTTCTGTAACTGATTTACTGTGGTATATTTCTCTAACTAATATTATGTTGTAGATTTCTCTAACTGATTTATTGTGGTAGATTTCTGTAACTGATTTACTGTGGTTTATGGGTTAGGGTTAGGTTTAGGGTAGATTTCTCTGTCTGATGTATTTAAAACAAAATTCTCTACATTATTTATTGTGGTAGGGTTAGGGTTAGGGTTAGGTTTTGAATATAATTGTGTTTCGTGTCAGCTAGTTTGTTTCACGGTGCACAGGCCCATCTCCTGTTTATCCCTCTCCTTCTGATGTTATATTAGGTGTAGTACTTAAAAAGGCCTGTAGGTGTCCTCCTAAGATCATAAAATAGACTAAAATGAGTTCTAAAATGCCTTTTTCTGGGTGACAGTACAGGAGCCGATGTGGTGAGATTCATTCAACCAGTGTTGTTAAATATGAACATAAAAGCAATATTGTGCATTTAGTTGGTTTTATTGTTTTATTCTGTTAAAAGAAAGGAAAAACCTAAAAAAAGTAAGATACCAAACTAAAACCGAACAAAACATAAATATATAGAGTATAAATAAAACCATGTTCTTCTGCATCCATTTTCCTGTCTGTTAAAACCCATTTTCTAAAACCTCTCGTTCAGGCCATTTGGCGTTATTGTCTGTAGGTGCTGGATCCACTCCCGTTCTGCCCTCTTTCGCTGCCCACAGGTCCAGCCTATATGTGACTGTAACCCTGATATGGTGAGGTGAGTGATGGCGTGATCCTGGAAGTGGGTTATTAGTGTCGTTTGTAAGTGTGCCCTTTTGATGTTATACAGGTGTTGTTTGAGTCTGGTTTCTATAGTATGTTTGGTTTCTCCAATGTATTGTTTATTGCAGAGTGTGCATGTAATGATATAAATAACGTTATGTGTGTTCAGTGAATAAGATTCTTGTACTGGTGCTGATGTATGGCTGTGTATGTTTGTAATGAACTTTATCTGTCGAAAATGGGAATTCTGGTGGCTTACTACTGAATCTTGCTTTGGTGAGGAGGTCCTTTACATTTTTGTTCTTTCTGAATGCTGAAATTATTCTGTATGGTTTGAGTGGTATGTAAGTGTGCTGAACTGTAGAGAAGTTGTGTTTGATTGATTGATTGATGTAGGGATCTGATTCTATGTGGAAATGTGGTTATTAGGGGGATGATAATTGTCTGTTGATTGAGTATTGACGACAAATGAGAACAGACAGAGGAATGTTGTGGTTTAGTGATTGGTGCAGATCAAGGTTAGGGGTGAGGTTAGGCTTAGAACCCTGGCTAGGGTAATGTTAAGGTTAGGAGTGGGGTTTGGGGAAAGGTTAAGGTTTGGAGTAGGATTGAGGTTGAGATTAAAAGAGGTGGATGGTTTGATGTGGTCTGTGAGGGTTGGATGAATGGGAGGGAGGGCTGCCAATGTGTTGTTTTTAATGGTTCTTAAAAATCGTTTTGAATATCCTCTTCTTCTGAGTGCATTGAATAGTGTATTTATTGCATATTCCAGGTCTTGCTTGCAAGATGATATCCTGTAGAACCGTATGATTTGTGATTTTATTATTCCCTTAAATGTATGTTTAGGATGGTAACTGTGTTTATGGAGTAAAGCATGTGTGTCTGTTGGTTTGAAGTAGACTCTAGTGTGTAGTGTTTTCTGTGATTGATTGTTATTACTGAAAAACACTTGTGTCTAAGATGTTGACTTCTTGCGGATGAATTGTGTATTTAACCTTAATTGATGAATGATGGCTGTTGAGAATGTTTATAAAGTCTGTGAATAATTGGATGTCGTGGGGCCAGGCTCCTATTATGTCGTCTAAAAACCGGTAATAAAAAGTGGGTTGATATGGACACTTGGCCAGTGCCTCTCTCTCCCATTCAGCCATGTATATGTTGACGTAAGCAGGTGCACATTTTTTACCCATAGCTGTTCCCTCCACCTGCAGGTAATAGTGATCGTTGAATAAAAAGTCATTGCTAGTCAGGCTGATTTCTAATAGTTGTAATATTTCTTTGTCCGGTCTAGTGTTGTCTGGGTATCTCCTGAAGATATTTCTAATTGCTTGTATTCCTGTTGCTGTATTTAGATTAGTGTATAGACTATCAATATCTATGGTGAATATTTGTGTGTGGGAGGGAACAACTATGGGTCCAATCCTCTCCATAAAGTGATGTGTCCCTGAGAAAGCTGGGGTGCCTGGTGGAGAGAGGGTTAATATAATGATCTATATATTGTGATATGTTATAGGATTCACTATTGCAGTCTGACACAATCGGTCTGCCAGGAGGAACTTCGAAGGGAATTGTCCATGTCCCCGGTTCCTTGTGTACTTTTAACAGTAAGTAGAATAGTCTAGGTCGTGGAGTATCTGTGCCATAGAGAAAGTCCTGTTGTTTTGCTGTGATGTAGTGTTGGTCGTAGTCTTTTTATTATTGTCCTTAACTGTGTCTGTGTCTGTGGTTGTATATTATTTTCTATTGGTTTATAATGTTTGGTGTTTGATAGCTGTCTGTTGGCTTCATACATGTATTGATGTTTATCCAATATTACTATTTTTGAACCTTTATCTGCTGGTTTGATGATTATGTGTGAGTTATTTTTAAGTTGTATTGCCTGTCTTTCTACGTGTGTGAGGTTATCCTCCCTATCCGTGTGAATCTGGTGGTTGTGAAGTGTGTTCTTGTCTATTCTGATTAGTCTCCTGATTCTACTATCTATCTGGGAGGTTTTAGGTTCCCAGGTAGATGGTAAGGTAAATGGTTGGTGGTTGTCGTCTGTGTTGTAGTCAAAGTAGTCCAACAGTTTAAGTCTTCTATGATATTTGTGAGTGTCCCTTTCAAGTTCCTCCCAATCAAATTTGTTTGGGCGAGGGATGAATGTCAGCCCTCTCTCCAGGAGCTTTACCTGTGCTGCTGTGGGTATGAAGGATTTGGAAAGATTCATAATATTAGATGTTGACTGGTCCGCTGCTCCCCTTGGTGGAGGATCTGCACCGGTTATTAGGGAAGGAAAGAGATTGAAAGAAAAATTATTTCTATCCAGACTGTGGCTTGTGGTTCATGTAAATTTAACTGTCTGCACCAGTGTTGAAAGATGAGGTCGGCTGTGGTGAATGTCCAGTGTATGAGATCTGTTGTTGTGTGAAATGTATCTTGTGGAATCTCTAATAGGGTTGGGAAGTTAGTGGTAATGTAAGCATTGATGAGCTTAAGGTTTCTCTTCTGCTGTGAAGTAAGAAGAGGTGAATGGCTGATGACAGGAATGTATACTGCTCAAAAAAATAAAGGGAACACTTAAACAACACATCCTAGATCTGAATGAAATAAATAATCTTATTAAATCCTTTTTTCTTTACATAGTTGAATGTGCTGACAACAAAATCACACAAAAAGAATCAATGGAAATCCAATTTATCAACCCATGGAGGTCTGGATTTGGAGTCACACTCAAAATTAAAGTGGAAAACCATACTACAGGCTGATCCAACTTTGATGTAATGTCCTTAAAACAAGTCAAAATGAGGCTCAGTAGTGTGTGTGGCCTCCACGCGCCTGTATGACCTCCCTACAACGCCTGGGCATGCTCCTGATGAGGTGGCGGATGGTCTCCTGAGGGATCTCCTCCCAGACCTGGACTAAAGCATCCGCCAACTCCTGGACAGTCTGTGGTGCAACGTGGCATTGGTGGATGGAGCGAGACATGATGTCCCAGATGTGCTCAATTGGACTCAGGTCTGGGGAACGGGCGGGCCAGTCCATTGCATCAATGCCTTCCTCTTGCAGGAACTGCTGACACACTCCAGCCACATGAGGTCTAGCATTGTCTTGCATTAGGAGGAACCCAGGGCCAACCGCACCAGTATATGGTCTCACAAGAGGTCTGAGGATCTCATCTCGGTACCTAATGGCAGTCAGGCTACCTCTGGCGAGCACATGGAGGGCTGTGCGGCCCCCCAAAGAAATGCCACCCCACACCATGACTGACCCACCGCCAAATCGGTCATGCTGGAGGAGGTTGCAGGCAGCAGAACGTTCTCTGCGGCGTCTCCAGACTCTGTCACGTCTGTCACGTGCTCAGTGTGAACCTGCTTTCATCTGTGAAGAGCACAGGGCGCCAGTGGCGAATTTGCCAATCTTGGTGTTCTCTGGCAAATGCCAAACGTCCTGCACGGTGTTGGGCTGTAAAGCACAACCCCCACCTGTGGACGCCGGGCCCTCATACCACCCTCATGGAGTCTGTTTCTGACCGTTTGAGCAGACATATACACATTTATGGCCTGCTGGAGTGCATTTTGCAGGGCTCTGGCAGTGCTTTTCCTGCTCCTCCTTGCACAAAGGCGGAGGTAGCGGTCCTGCTGCTGGGTTGTTGCCCTCCTACGGCCTCCTCCACGTCTCCTGATGTACTGGCCTGTCTCCTGGTAGCGCCTCCATGCTCTGGACACTACGCTGACAGACACAGCAAACCTTCTTGCCACAGCTCGCATTGATGTGCCATCCTGGATGAGCTGCACTACCTGAGCCACTTGTGTGGGTTGTAGACTCCGTCTCATGCTACCACTAGAGTGAAAGCACCGCCAGCATTCAAAAGTGACCAAAACATCAGCCAGGAAGCATAGGAACTGAGAAGTGGTCTGTGGTCCCCACCTGCAGAACCACTCCTTTATTGGGGGTGTCTTGCTAATTGTCTATAATTTCCACCTGTTGTCTATTCCATTTGCACAACAGCATGTGAAATGTGTTGTCAATCAGTGTTGCTTCCTAAGTGGACAGTTTGATTTCACAGAAGTGTGATTGACATTGTGTTGTTTAAGTGTTCCCCTTTTTTTTGAGCAGTGTATATTGTTGCGTTTGGAAATGTTTTCTTTGCCTCCTTGTGCATACCTGACAACTGTTTTAGTGATGTTTGGAATGGGTCGTGATCCTTGTTGTTCAAGCCCACGGAGATAACAACAGTCGCCGTGTCTGTATGTATGGGGGTTTTCTCCAGTACCTTTGTGAAATGATAGAATGTTGCCCCTGGATAACTGTCGACTTGGATGTTGGGGTTTTTAAATGGTGGGATCCGGTTGAGGTTTGAGTCTCCTATGATGAGTGTTGGTGTGTGTCCCTCAATGTTCCAATCTGTCACCTTGTAATTCGGGTTAGGGGTTAGGTTGGTTTAGGGTTAGGGTTAGGTTGTTGTTTGGTGGAGCAAACAAAGAGACAGACACGCACGCAGGAAGGCAGGAGAGAGAAGCTATGAACAGCAGACTAAGATGTGATTGTGAGCTTTGTTCCAAGCTGAATATTGTGCGGATAGACCGACATTTCAAGTCAGTCCATGCACTTAAGCCTGCTACTATAGAATGGAAGCGTGCTATGCAAGCTAGCCGGCGTTCAACTGAGAGACAGCAGCCCGAATCATGGCAGTGTATGCAGCCTAACAACGATGTTGTACCGCGGCTGGAGCCCTGGAAGAACCCTGGGTATTTGCAGTGTGTTGAAAGTGAGTTGTCCGTGGAGCAGCAGCTGGTAGACGAGGGTGAGCAGTCCGCGGTTGTGGATCAGCAGCTGTGGGACGAGAGTGAGCAGGCGGCTGCGACTGCGCCAGTGCATTCAACCAGTCAGATCGGTGGTGAACCATGTTTGGAACCGAGGGAGCAAGGCTGCGTCGTGGCGACTTCCACGGAGAGCGAGAGGGATGAAGGTGGCGGTGTGTCGTCCAGAATTGAAGGTTGGAGGAATGGAATTTTGACTGAATATGAACACTTTGCTATGGGTAAAAACCCTTCAGTTAAACGAATTGACAATAGTCGCACCAGTCTATCCCGAGTACGGCAATTCCTCCACTATATGTCAGAGGGCAAGGCCGATGAAGGACTGTGTTCTCTGGATAACTACAGACGTGTGTCTGAGTGGTATGGTCAATGTGAAGACCGTTGTTTGGCACCATACACGTTAAAAATGTACAGAGCCGATGTTCGAAGTTTCTTGAATTATCTTATTCAGTTCCGGCCAAAAGGTCTGCAGGCTAAAGCCAGGGGAATTCGAAAGGTGTTACTCTGCTTGGCAAAGATGGACAGGGATTCGCGGCAGAGCCAGGCAACACACAGAGCAAAATTCCGCAAACGCTGCAGGGACGAGGTGCTCAGCGCTGCAGAGTTAAGCCGGTTTGTTAAGCTAAGTAATCAAGCTATTCCTTCGGTTCTCAGTAGGCTGGAGGTCCGAGCCACCTGCGCTGATAGACGTAGGTTTGCGGCTCTCATGTTCAGCCGGTTGGCCATCTTTAATGGCACTCGACGCTTCCCAGTCACCATCTTCAGTGAGAGGGATTTTACTGAAGTAACCCCGGAAAGTGGGGGTTATCAGATGTGCATTTCAAGCCACAAAACGAACTATAGCGTCGGTGAGTGCAGAGTTGTTCTGAGCAGGAATACACTTGGCTTAAACGATTCCATCAGATCAGGCCTAATTTGAGTGGAATCACCTCAGACACAGAACTCTTCTTTTTCACGTCCTGCAGTCAACCGTACGGCAATCTCTGAGTATGTGGGCCAGATATTTGCCGAGTTTGGCATTGGAAGTAAAGTCACCTTCGGTACAATTCGACGAAGCGTTGCTACATTGAACTTTAATCAAGGCTCGGTTACAGACCGGGGAACTGTGGCTGACCATATGTGTCATTCTCTGGAAACGCAGGCACGGTACTACCGGTACCATAATTTGCCTCGTAACGCCAGCCGAGCGCGGTCACTAATTGAGGGACAAATCAACCCATGATTCACTGATAAATAAAGAACATTTATTTGAAATTCACCCTTGTCTTTGTGTGTCATTTGGTCACGGTTGAGAATGTATGGAGGCCTGAGGGTCTGAAATACCAGGGTGTTATGGGGTACCAGGTGCACTGAGCTGAAGAGACAGGCCGAGATAGAGGGCAGGCAGGTGGGCAGGCAGGGTAGAGAGAGTAATCCCAGAGGAATGGAGATATGGAGCTCCCTTGGTAACCAGTTCAATCACCAGGTACACATGCTGGACTTAGTGCAATGAGAGAGAAGTATGACTGTGTTACGAACCGGCTCTGAGTTCGCAACAAAAGGGAGACAACGTGGAGACAAGGAGTATCAAAAATATATATTTATTAGATGCCACTACTAGCACAACCAAAAACAACAAGGTGTCTGCATGGAGAGAGTCTCCCCAATGAGTGTGGAAGAGGTGCCTTTATCCTGGGACACACCCGAGCCCAGGCGCTTCCCATTTAGCTGACGACCCTTCCAACTCCGCCCACCGGCATCCTAATAAGGAAACAAGACCAAAGAGAGAAAATACAGCAGACAGAGTGGGAGGGTCGTCACACTCTGTCATTGAATTATATTGGGTTACCAGGTGACCTTGGTGGGGGGCGTGGGGCCCCCCTATGGGGTCTCCCTAACCACCCTATGGTGGTCTCAGAGTGGGCATGGAGGTCTGTATACCCTTTAAAAGTATTTAAAACAGTTTTGAACATTCTGGTCAAAAAGTAGAGTTGAGGTCAAACCGTTGAGAAACAGTATATGGTGGTTGAATCAAGGATCCTTGGTGAAAAATAAGAATCTGTTTCCAAAAAATTGGGAGTGGTGAAAGCTTGAGAGTGAGTGGATCTAGAAGTGTCGTCCGTTTTAGTAGATTTCCAGGTTAAAAAATTAGAGGTTTTGGAGATTCCAGAAGTGATGTCCTGAGGAGTCCATATGGAGTTATTTTTA
This sequence comes from Salmo trutta, assembly GCF_901001165.1. NCBI lineage: Eukaryota > Metazoa > Chordata > Actinopteri > Salmoniformes > Salmonidae > Salmo > Salmo trutta. Next base: position 23,245 of record NC_042972.1, on the reverse strand, counting down.
GGTTGCCTTTTAGATATGTATTATATGATTAACCTAATAACTAATTTTAACCTTTTCACCAACCCATCATTCCTAAATAAAGGATGAAAATACACCCCTATAAAAAGGACAGATTAGATTATCTAAAAAGATAAAAAAGTTATAAAATTGTAATAACATCCCAGATAAAATTCCAGGGTAGAAGGTCAATGGCTTGATGCGTCCAGACCCAGCGGCCAGCAATGCTACGGTGACGGGCTATTGGTTTGGTTTCTAGTTTTGAGTCGGTTGATCCACTTCCATCTCTGACACGTGGAGGCCGAAGGGGGGGAAAGGGAATGGGTGCTCTCCAAAGCATAGACGCGCTGGCCAGAGGGGTCCGGGCGCACCCGGCCAAAGTTGTAGACCCCATGGTTGCTCACTTGTAGAAGTGCCCTGGGTTGCGTTGGTTGGGCTTAGAACCGTCCGTCCGTCGGGTTAAGGGATGGTTAAGGTTAGGGTAGGGGTTAGAGTGGTTAAGGTTAGGGTTAAGGTTAGGTTTAGGGTTAGAGTGGTTAGGGTGGTTAGGGTTAGGGTTGGGGTTAGGGTTAGGTTAAGGGTTAGGTTTAGGGTTAAGGTTAGGGTTAGTTTAGGTGAGTCTTTTCAAGGTCTGTTTGTCAACGGAAGTGGAAAGCATAGTTCAACCTAGGAGTTACTCCCCATCTGATCCTTATTTTTTTCTCCACGTTGTCTATGTATTTACTTCCGTGTCCGTCTGTCTTTTTGTCCTGGATGTTTTCAATCATTGGTATGATTAAGAGTTATTCCCTTCCAGGATCCTAACTCCCAATCAATCCATGTCTAGTCAAATCCAGCTGGTCTGTTTGGGTATACTCGGCGTAGGATCAGGCAAAGGCCCTCGAGTTGCGTACGTTATGTAGGTCCGGCCCTCAGTTGGTTGCCATGTGTCCCTGTCGAGTGGTAAGTCATTGAACTTCCAATGGTTTGAGCAGACAAAAACCCAAAGGGCAAGCCCTCTTTACGATTGTCATGCATCCACCCTTGGAGTTCCGTCCAGCGTCCTTGTAGATACATGGTAGGTTAAGGATCAGGCAAAACCCCATAGTCGCGTACTGTATGAGGGTCCGGTTTCTCGGATTGGTTGCCATACCAGCCATGTCAGTCTGTCATACTTGTGAGTTTCAGCAGACAAAGAAACCCTCAAGGAGGAAACCTCCCAGTTGTCGTGCATCTGCCCCAAGTGTAGTCCTGGGTCATCCGGTGGTTCGAGTGGCAGTGACCAATTGGGCTACTTCCTTCCAGGATTGTAGTGTACCAGTGGTATGTCATCCCTAGACAGTGAATTTTATCGTAGTCAGAAAGGTCAAAAAGTGTTTCGGTTGTCCAGGCTGAGTACGGAGGGGCGAGGTCTCCCCCAGTGAAAAATTGTTCTGTGGGATGAAACGCTCCGCCAGACATCATCTGGGCACCCCAGGGATCTCCCGGCCCGGGGATAATTCCAGCGGCACCGCCCACCTCCCAAAGCACCATTTTACCTTAACTTAAAAGAACTCTACCCACACGAAGTAAACACGTGCTACTGGACATACTACCAATCCAATTCTAAACTGGGGTAGGTAGTCGTCCAGCGCGGTACGTGAGCCCTCATTTGGTGGGGTTGAGATTGTTGGCCTGTCGGTCTGCACAACAGGTCTCGGAGAGGTCCCGAAGGAGTCCAGTCTATCCACTTTACCCTGCGATTTCCTTCGGGGAGTGGAAGGGCCTATTTTGCTTAGAAGAGCAATCGCTGCGGGGGAGTCCCCAAGGTCGGGGTCCCCAGAGTTGGAGAAAAAATACTTCTCGTCCGTTGGGGGTGTAGGTGGGTATATCCAAAAAGAAGTTTAAAATGTTTTCTGAGGATGGTAGGTTGGTGAGAGGATGTTTTTGGGTTAATATTTTTATTATCCTATTTATCCAGGGGTCCATGGTCATGGTAACCCCAAGTAGAGAGACTGAAAAAAGTAATTATATATTTATATAAATTATTTGTTTTTATAAAGATCCAAGTGATCAATAAGAACTATACTTTTTGAGAGTCCGTGGTCACGGTAACTCTGGCTATTTACAGATCTGTTGTTATGGTCTTAATGACCCCATTTCTTTTTTATGAGGTGTGGAGTATGGGTTCTGTAGGAGTAGTGTGTTTCCAGGAGGCTTTGTTGTTTAGAACTTTTTAGGAGGACCCTCCTAGGCCTGTAGGTCCCGGTGAGATTCTTTGGTTTCTGGTTGGAGCTTTAGAGGTGGCTGCCTGCACTTGCTGTGGGGTCCTGTTGCCAACTGGGGAGGTCTTTCTTCCATCCAATTTTTAGATGATGTTGGGGTGTTGTAATGGGATTGCTCAGTCTCATCAGTCTCTGTAAGTTGGTGAAATATTTGTCACCCGGTGAGATTCTTTGGTTCGTAGTGAGAGCTTTGGAAACGGCTGCGTACCTAGGAATCCCTCAGGTTGGTATTTCTTTTGAAGGTCAGGATGGGTGTGTGGAGAGGAAGTAGTTGCTATGAGAGTAGCCTCTTCTTAATTCTGGTCGCCACCCGGCAGCTTGATGAGTTGTAGGTCATAATGATTGTTATAATTTTGTTGACTTTGAAGAGTATATGGAAGTAGATGGTTGGGGGGTTGTAACCTGCTCCTGCTGATTTTCATTCCATACCACCCTGGTCTGGGTATGGGATGGAAATGAAAGTTCAGAGGCCACCTTAACACTCTACCTCTGCTCCTCTCCCTCAATCGCCCTTGTCAGGGTATGATGTGGGGGTAGGTTAGGAGGGTTTGTTTTCCCCAAAAAGGAGCCCTCCCTGTGCCACCCTGGTCGGGGTATGGCCGGGTCTCTGGGTCCCCGGGTATGGTGGGGGTTTTCCGCTTTCTTGGAAAGGTTTCGTTTTGTTGGGGAAATATTTTTCCTTAGGTGGTGTTGGTAAAAATATTGGTCCAGGTAGGGGTAAGATTCATCCGGTGTGGGATGGGTTTCTAGGTGTGTTGTAGCCTGGAAATATGGCTATGTACGTAATGGAGGTGACATATCCGCAGTGAGACTCGGTTACCGGTCGAAACTTTTTTTCTGCCGGCCCCTCTATGCGTCCCCTCTTAAAAGATGTAGAGGGCTTAAATTAATATTTCTGCCCCGTCGAAAATTCTGGGCCTGTTTCGTGGTACCGTTTGAGGCAAAAGGTGGACCTTAGAGTCCCAGCTATTGTTAGGGTTTGACCAACAATTTTTTTGCATAACCAATATAATACAACTATTTAAACCTATATAATAAAATTAGTTGTGGTGCATAACTTATGAATACTAATGCTAAACATAAAAGGTTTATATTGTATTAACATAGATTGAGCGACATATAATAGACACGACTAACTGGAGGGTTGCTGACTAGTAGTGTAGGCTGAGTAGACTCGTGACACACACACACACAATGCCTGGTTGTGGGGGCCACTCAAGGACAGGTGTATGGGAGGGGCTGGTAGAATGGAAGATGGCTGTAGCACAAAAGCAGAAACTGTCCTAACTGTAGCATAAGAACAGGCACTGTCCTTGGGTGTCTGACTCTCGGGTACACACACACGAAGATAAGCTAGAAGACAACTATGCTTGGAAACAAAGATGCGTCTAGAGGCTGGGACCAGCCTGCACGCCAACGATAGGCTGGAGTAAGTCTAAACCACACCCAAGCCTCTACTATGACAGGCCCTCAGGGAGAGGGAACTACGTCTGTCAAGAAGTATTTAATTAAAGTACAAAGAAATCAGAAGTTACTATGTGCTGACTATTTTGTTCTGATACCAGATTCGAATTGACGCGACCTAACACTATGTCGTGGATTTTCCATGCTGTGTGTCCCTGTGTAAAACTCAAAGGGGAGAGAAAAGTACAAAGTAAAATAAGTAGCCATAAGGGGATACATCCGACATCCGTGTGGATCCTGCCTTCCTTACAGCTACACAACGGATCTAGAGGTATCCCAGCCACGACGCGTTTCTGCCTTACTCGGCTTCTTCAGGTAGCAGGGAGATAAAAAGTAAAACTGTGCCAAAAATATGCACTAGGTCGTAGTACGGTAAAAAAACGTTTCTTTTGACCAAAACAATTGTTTGTGTGTATGTGTGTATGTGGGTGAGTGTCGTGGAGGTGGAGCCTCTGTGGTCTGGAAGTTCCTGAAGTAGGTTGGAGTTGTCCAAGTTCTGGGTGTAGAATGGGGCTGGAGCCTGGTGGTATGTTGAAAGGTGGTGGTCCAGAGTATGGTGTATTCGCTGAAGGTTCAAAGATACAAGTTGTCTGTTCTTCCAGTAGAAGCATCTTCAAAAAAGTTTTTCGACCGAATGGCGCTGACAATGAGGGATGCTCTTCTTTTATAGGAGAGGAGGGGGTGTGGTCACCAGCTTTGGTCGAATCCTATTGGTCCATGAGGCGTGCATGCACTGTACATGTGAGAGGTATGGCCCTTGTCATCCAATGGGATTGCTCCGTTTTTTCAAGGTGTAGGGCCTGTAGCCCGTTTGTGTTGGTAGAAACCTCCTCCATTGATTCCTATGGGGAATTAACTAGGGTGGTAGCCTCTTACATCTTGGGGTACTGTTTTCGTTGTGGGTATCCGGGGAGTTCAAGGTGAATTATGGATAAGACTAGAAGTCACAAGGGTTAGAATAATCCATTCCAGAAGTTCCTGTGATGTGTGTAAGGTTATTAGGTCCTCCTGTGATAATGGTGTGTTTTATCTCTGCTGTGTTATTGACTTGTATGTAAACGTGGGAAATGGTCTTCTCAGGTTTAGGGATATTCGGCTCTCCAATTCCGAATGTTGAATACTGTTGTACCAGAGGGGGTGGGTGGTAAGGTGGACATCTGTGGTATATAATGGATTTAAGTTTGAGGTGTATGTTATCCAACTCGTCTGGTTATGGGTCTTTCTAATATAGTTGGACTATTTTCCCTCCGCTATTGGAGTAGCGTCACTTCGAGGTCGCATTACAGTAGGGTGCGATGTGCAGAGAGAGTTTGCGTCCATGGCATTTTTTCTTTAGTGATGCTAAGATCTTGGTCCTGATTTCTTTTTTGCAGAGGTAATTGTAGGTTGGCGTCCCAGAGAGGTGTTCCCTTTATTTTATTTAAAAAGGATGTTTTTTATCGACTTTGTCGATGTATTTTAGCGGGGTTGGTATTTGTCGCGTTCAGTTGCATTTGGTTTCCCGTAATTGCGGTTGAGTTTCCCGTTTTGCTGTGTTGAAGTCTACATTGAGGAATAGGAAGTACGGATCCGGAAAAAGTTTTTGCGCTGTATCCAGTGATATTTTCTTCCAAAAACCGTTGAGAAGACAGTATATGGTGGTTGAATCAAGAATCCTTGGTAAAAAATAAGAATCTGTTTCCAAAAAATTGGGAGGGGTGAAAGCTTGAGAGTGAGTGGATCTAGAAGTGTCGTCCGTTGTAGTAGATTTCCAGGTTAAAAAAGTAGAGGTTTTGAAGATTCCAGAAGTGATGTCCTGAGGAGTCCATATGGAGTGAATTTCGAGTTGCCTAAGATATGTTTTATATGATAAACCTAATTGGAACCTTTTTCACCAACCCATCATTCCAAAATAAGGATGAAAATACACCCCTATAAAAAGGACAGATTAGATTATCTAAAAAGATAAAAAAGTAATAACATCCCAGATAAAATTCCAGGGTAGAAGGTCAATGGCTTGATGCGTCCAGACCCAGCGGCCAGCAATGCCACGGTGACGGGCTATTGGTTTGGTTTCTAGTTTTGAGTCAGTTGATCCACTTCCATCTCTGACACGTGGAAGCCGAAGGGGGGGAAAGGGAATGGGTGCACTCCACAGCATTGACGCGCTGGCCAGAGGGGTCCGGGCGCACCCGGCCAAAGTTGTACACCCCATGGTTGCCCACTTGTAGAAGTGCCCTGGGTTGCGTTGGTTGGGCTTAGAACCGTCCGCCCGTCGGGTTATGGGATGGTTAAGGTTAGGGTTAAGGTTAGGGTAGGGGTTAGAGTGGTTAAGGTTAGGGTTAAGGTTAGGTTTAGGGTTAGAGTGGTTAGGGTGGTTAGGGTTAGGGGTTAGGGTTAGGGTTGAAAAAAAACAGACGAATCTGATATGCACTGGCACAGGCAAAACTTTAAATAAATGGTAAAACCATAGTATAAAATACCTTAATTAAGAACAGGGGGGGAGAAAAAAAATTATTGATAAAAAGATTACCCGGAAAATAAAACCTGGGTTCACAACCCGAGATGCCAAAAACCAAGGTCAAGACAACAAACCTGAAATTAGGATGGTCATAAATGTCCATGGGTTGGAGTTCGGCACGCCAGCTCCAAGAGTTGGGGCCAGACGAGGGGATATAAGGGGGTATAAGGGTTAAGGTTAGATAAGGGGGTATAAAGGTAGGTTAGGTGTTAGGGTTAGGGGTTAGGGGTAGGGGTTAGGGTTGGGGTTAAGGGTTAGGGTTAGGGGTTAGGGTTGAAAAAAACAGACGAATCTGATATGCACTGGCACAGGCAAAACTTTAAATAAATGGTTAAACCTTGTATAAAATACTTGGTTAAGAACAGGGGAGGGAGAAAAAAGGGGGGGGGAGGGGAGGGGAGGGGGGGGAAAAGAAAATTATTTATAAAAAGATTACCCGGAAGATAAAACCTAGGTTCACAACCCAAGAAGCAATCCCTAAGGGATAAAGGCCGAAACCCAAGGTCAAGACAACAAACCTGAAATTAGGATGGTCATAAAAATCCAGAGGTTGGAGTTCGGCACGCCAGTTCCAAGAGTTAGGGCCAGACGAGGGGATATAAGGGTTAGGGTTAGATGAGGGAATATAAAAGTTAGGGTTAGATAAGAGGGTATGAAGGTTAAGGTTAGATAACCTCTCTGGGCTATGTGGGACGATTTCGTCCCACCTACGTAACAGCCACTTCAATCCAGTGGCGCGATTTTTGAATCGTTAGAAATGCTATAACTTCAATTTCTCAAACATATGACTATTTCACAGCTATTTAAAGACAAGAATCTCGTTAATCTAACCCCACTGTCCGATTTCAAAAAGGCTTTAAAACAAAAGCAAAACATTAGATTATGTCAGCAGAGTACCCAGCCAGAAATAATCACACAGCCATTTTTCAAGCTAGCATATCATGTCACATAAACCCAAACCATATCTAAATGCAGCACTAACCTTTGATGATCTTCATCAGATGACACACCTAGGACATTGTGTTATACAATACATGCATGTCTGTTCAATCAAGTTCATATTTATATCAAAAACCAGCTTTTTACATTAGCATGTGACGTTCAGAACTAGCATTCCCACCGAACACTTCCGGTGATTTTACTAAATTACTCACGATAAACGTTCACAAAAAGCATAACAATTATTTTAAGAATTATAGATACATTACCCCTCTATGCACTCGATATGTCCGATTTTAAAATAGCTTTTCGGATGAAGCACATTTTGCAATAATCTAAGTACATAGCCCGGCATTACAGGGCTAGCTATTTAGATACCCACCCAGTTCAGCCTCCACCAAAATCACATTTCCTATAAGAAAAATGTTCTTACCTTGCTTGTTCTTCATCAGAATACACTGCCAGGACTTCTACTTCAATAACAAATGTTGGTTTGGTCCCAAATAATCCATCGTTATGTTCCAACAGCGACGTTTTGTTCGTGAGTTCTAGAATGCTTCTTCGCGGTGTCGCGCATGGCGCATTGGCGTGTCAAAAATGTCTAAATATTCCATTACCGTACTTCGAAGCATGTCAACCGCTGTTTAAAACCAATTTTTATGCCATTTATGTCATAGAGAAGTGTTAATATTCCGACCGGGAGTATGCATTGAGCCTAAACAGCCGAATAAAATTTCTCCTCAGAAGCGACTCATGCACGCGCATCATTGAAAGGTCCTCCGAGCATCCACTTACAAAAGGCGATAATATATTTCAACCTGAGGTTCCCTCGTAAACCTTCAGTTATTTCGCGGGCTCTGAGAGCCTATTGGAGCCCTGGGAATTGTCACGTTACAGCTAAGATCCTTACTTTTCAATAAAAAGAGGTAAGACGCACGACTCCTTGTCAGACAGGGTACTTCCTGCTTGAAGCCTTGTCAGGTTTTTGCCTGCCATAGGAGTTCTGTTATACTCACAGACACCATTCAAACAGTTTTAGAAAATTCAGAGTGTTTTCTATCCAAACCTGAACAATAATATGCATATTCTAGCTTCTGAGTTG